>NW_006408597.1:5969246-5970409 GCF_000296735.1 Chrysochloris asiatica
TCCCCCACAGTACAGAGAGAGGGAGCTTGACAGCCACTGATAACATCAGCCATGAAGACACAGCCCTAAGATTGATTTGAGCTAGACCCTTGGTGGCTGCATGTCTTGGAGTAGGTTTCAACTCCAGGAGACCCTGTGCGGGGTTTCCAGGGCTGTGGGTCTTTGTGGGAGCGGAGCGCCTTTCCTTTCTCCTGCAGAGTGGCTGGTGGTTTTGAGCTGCTGACATTGTGGTTCGTGGTCCCATTCGTGGCTGCTGTGCTACCTAAGCTCCGTGTGCAGGACCCTTATAATACAATCTGTAAAACCCCAACATAAAAGGACTCAATCATCCTTGAAAATTGTGCTGTGCACATGCAGACATCTAACTAACCTTCAGAGACAAAAATAGTGGACAATCTTTCTCCCATTAACTTCTCAATATCTACCTGCACACCTCTACTGTAGTGACTAGAGGAGGGGCCTGAGTGAGCAGACATCCTCACCCACTGGGGGAGGCTTCTACCTTGCACACACACTGACTGTGTAGCTCAGGACATTCAACTACAGCTTCATTTCTGTTCCTAAGTGGTGGTATTTGTCTCTGCATTTATATTACTTCTGCTTTTGGTCCTTTTGCTCACACAGCTTTCCTGAAGGCAGAAGCCTTTTCTCCCTACATTACCCAAGAAGAGACAGCAATTGTGGCCATATAATCAAACTATAAGCATACCCTATTATATTCCACCACTGAGACAAGAGCCAACAACACCTGTTAAGCATTGCATGTGAAAAAGAAATCCTATCTCCTGATCATATTCACCAGGAGACTCCCAGAACGCTTAATAACAAACAACAAACATCCAGTTAAGCTTTAAAAAGAAAAGAAAACAAAAACACATAACTATTGGAAACAATGAATAAAAAACAACTGATATTGAAACATGTCCGAAAACAGAAGAGAGTAGCTGAGACAAATGAGCTGGAGACAGAAAGGGGCTTTTAGAAGAGGAAGAGCAGGTTTTGGATACACCTGAGAAAGAATTCAGAAGAATGATATGGAAACACATTCAAGCGTTCCAAAAAGGGGTGGAGGAAAACAAGGAAGAAGTCAGGAAAGTACTACAAGAGCAATCAAATAAGATTGATACAGCATTGGAAACAATTGAAAACTTGCAAAAAGAGGT
>NW_006408597.1:5977612-5997728 GCF_000296735.1 Chrysochloris asiatica
AAAGAAAGAAAGCTGAGAAGGTAAGTAGAAATTCTACATGATTCATCTGGTCCCACATTTTATCTTAAAGCTATGACAACATGTTTGCTTCTTTAGTATCAGAGTTGATTTCAATCATGCCCAAGAAAGGCCTTCAATATTCTTACCACTCTCTCATCCCCAGCAGCGCAAGCTGGGTCTTTAACAAGAAACCAGTTGCCATGGTGTGGCTTCCAACTCAGGGTGACCTCTAGGTGTCAGAGTAGAACTGTGTTCCATATGGTTTTCAATCGTTGCTCTTTCAGAAGTGGATTGCCAGACCTTCCTCCTGAGGTACCTATGGTTGGACTTGATCCTTTAACCTGGTTAGTCGACAGGCACGCTGTCTACAATGCCTCTCTTTAAGGAGCGGCAGGAACATAAGTCCTTCTAGAATGTGCCTCATGTCTTCATTTGATTTTCATTTTCGCTCAAACCCTCCCCTCTACTATATTGCCAAAGTGTGTTTGGGGTGTGATGCAGCATCTTTGTTGTAGTTGTTGTTAGGTGCCATCTAGTCAGTTCTGACTCACAGTGACCCCAGGTACAACAGAATGAGTTACTACCAAGCCTGGCACCATCCTCACACTCCTTGCTGTGTTTGAGCACATTGTTGAACCCTCTGTGCCACTCCATCACCTTGGGGTTTTCCTCTTTTTCACTGACCATCTACCGAGCATGATGTCCTTCTCCAAGGACTCATCCTTCCTGATAACATGTCCAATGTCTCACCATTCTCCCTTCTAATGGGATGCTTCTTTGGGGGTGTGGCCTGCTCCCAAAATAATGGGCACATGAGAAAGGCTCTCTCCCTTCCACTGGGGACCTGGAACTGGGAAGCCATTGCCTTGATAATCAGCTTCTCTTTATGTGTTGTTGTTGTGAAGTGCCATCGAGTCGATTCCGACCCATGGCGACCCTGTACAGGGTTTCCAAGGAGCCGCTGGTGAGCTTGAACCACCAACCTTGCAGTTCAAACGGCTTTGCAGTGTGTCACATTAGCCCACAGTGCCACACCAGGATTCCATATAGATGCATACAAACCAACTCGACAGCACTTAACAAGAATAATG
The DNA here is from genome assembly GCF_000296735.1 of Chrysochloris asiatica. NCBI lineage: Eukaryota > Metazoa > Chordata > Mammalia > Afrosoricida > Chrysochloridae > Chrysochloris > Chrysochloris asiatica. The sequence goes on from NW_006408597.1 coordinate 5,978,704, forward strand.
TTTCACTGGTTTCGGTTCTCTAGAAAACCCTGCCTAAGAGAGTCACATTTGTGGTACTGGTGGTTTGGACTGCACTGTGTCTCTTTTGGGGACACAGTTTAACCCACAACAGATGGCAGTGGGTGCTAGACAGAAACAACACAGTACAACCTAGTTTACACTTCTGTAAAATGGGGATATGAATACCTTTGCACAGGTTGAATAATGTGCTAACAACATGATGTCTCTCCCTTTTCCTTGCTCTTTCCCACACATTTAGACGTTGGACAATAAAGCAGCTCACAGCCACAGGAAAAAAGTAACGGACTAAACCAGTGATATACAAAGACACCACAACATGCACTCTAACTTAGACTTTAACGTGATTAAAGAGTCAGTATTAAAATATCTAAAGAAAGAACCTATTAGCCCAGTTAATTGATGGTCAGGGTCTCAGTATTGCAAGTAGAGGCTAGGGGAGGCCGGGCCTGTCAGTGACCCCCCTCACTGTGGGACCAACTCTGGCATCCAGCCACCGTAGGCAGGGCAGTCCTGGAACCGAGGCTCTCAAAGGCCTGTGATCATCCATTCAGATCGCCGCTGTACTCAGCCTACACAGCTTCCTACTCAAAAGCAACGTTCTCATCTTATGTTCTCATCTCAATTTACTTTCAGAGAGAAGGCAGTGATCAGAAGTCATATCTTTCTCTCTGAAAATTGTTATTTTTCCTCTCTGAAAAATAATCAGCTGGCATTCCAGTTTTTATACCTCAGTCCCTCATGAGTCATGATAGTGTGTGTCTGTTTCCTAGGTTCCCATCCACCTCCTGTTATATAAGTCAGAGCATTGAATCTATACAGCTGAGATAGAGACCTCAGAAGATGGTTATACTGCTGAGGAAGAGGGTGTCTAAACTGCTTACCTTACTTAAATGATGACAAGAAATGATTAGGAAAATTAAAGGCAATGTGTACTAAATGCCTAACAGAACCCGGAGGACAGCTGTTGTTGCTAATTGCCAGTTAGTTGTTGACCCCACGTACAACAGAACAAAGCTTTGCCAGCCCCCCCCCACACACACACACACTGTTAACCATCTTCAGGGGTCTTTGAATGCTCAAGTTTACTGTGATTTTGAGTACCTTCCGATTGAAGGCCCTATGTCCCAGCACTATATAGGACAATATGGATCACAGTGTGTCCTGCCTCCTGGACATATAAGATTTAGCTCCCAGTCTGTCTCACACAAGCTTGGGACAGACAACTGGTGAACCAGAGGCAAATTCTACCTCTCTGCTCATGGTGTACCCTAATACAGAATCAGCTCTGCCAAACACTTACTGCAAAAGGGATCAGAAAATGGCATTATAGCATTGGGTGAATGAAGAGGATACAAGAATCCATTCCAGAGCCTTTGATGTGGATGTTATATGTGGAGATTTGTAGAAGGTGCTGATCTCAACTTATTTTTAATACGTGTCCACGTTTATAGGCAGTTTTTCAAGTCTTACACGTTTTACACTCCATAAACCGTTTCCCAGCCTGTGACTTGTCTGTACTCTGCTCTAAGGCAGCATTTGGGGTTTAAAGAATCATAAATGCTCAAGGTCAAGTGGAAAATAAAGGTCACTTAGTTCAGTCCCTCAGAGATACGTAAGTTTTCAGCCTCCATTTTCCACCTAAGTAGTTGTACACTTTATTGCTTAAACACCTCCAATGATAAGGAACTTACGTTTCTACAAATACAAGAACAAAGGTGCAGACACGGCACCCTGCTCTGGTAAAACCCAGGTGCGGCCAAGTCCATTCGGACTCCCAGGGACCCTCTGAGGTGAAAGTAGAACTGTGCTCCATAGGGTTTTTAACGGCCATTTTTTTTGTTTTGTTTTTTTTTAAGTAGATTACCAGACTTTTCTTCCAACGGGTGAACTCGAACTTTCAACTATTTGAACCATTCAGGCTCCTTGAAATGCACTACTGTGTATATGTATAGAGATCTTCCTGGACCTGGTCTCTCTCTGCCAGTTCCACCTGGTTGGGATTCTGGCTTTTAAGCTATTCCAAACCACAGCTCATTAAAGAGTTGAGCATCCTCAGAGCAACCTTATCCTTCACCCCCCACCCCTACTTCTCATACCACCTCAGACAATGCCCACATATACCCCCCACGGATACATGTCCTGTTTGGTCCCCCAGGGAGTGGTGTGCAGCCTGCACTCCCCTCTCCCCCTAAGTCTTGCCAGGACCTCTGTGGTAGTAAATTTTCTGTGTCAGGCTGGCTCAGCTATGGTACCTAGTTGTATGTTGAAACACTATTCTAGACATTGCTGCAGTGAAGGTATTTAGATATGATTAACATTGGCTTTAAATGAAGTGAAAACCTTCCATAAAGTGGGTGGGCCTGGTCCAATCAGTTGAAGACCTTAAAGTATCTATATTTATACCCTTATCTACCTCTCTACCTGCCTGCTTGCCTACCTACCTACCTATTCATCTCCTTCCTGGTGGGTTTGTTCTGCTTCTCTGTAGAACCCTGATTAACACTACCTCTAAAGTCAATTGACCTGTTATCTTCAGCTCTCATTTCCTCTAGTCCTCTCACTACTTCCTCCCTGTTGGATTGTTTCCTCTTCTATTGACCTCCCTTCAGATACTCCCATGGTACCCACTGGAACTCTTGGACGCTAGTGAACAAATCACTGTCATTCTTACCCTTTCACAGAACAATCCATCTACCTCCTGGTCTCAGGCCACAACAGTCTCTAGCCAGAGGACATAATTCCAGGGGGGAGCTCTCAGGTCCATCAGCTGACAAGTGAATTCCTCCACAGTCCAGATGTTTTCTAGTTGTTAGATAGCATTCCCTGACCAACAGTTTTCCCATCCAACTCCTCTGACTTCTACTCACTTCTTACTCACACCCATCACTCACAAAAGACTTGAGTTCTAGATCCCAGTTCTTCTCCCCACCACCACCCATCCTGCCACCACCATGAACAAGTTTTATGTCAGTGTAGAAAACCTGCCCAGAAATGTTGTTCTAGGGTCCCGGACCACCTTGACCTTTGAGTACTGTGTCTCCATGGCCACATGCTGGCCTTGTTCTTTCCTTCACTCCTCTCAAACCATAAATCCTTCTTGACTAAATTGTGGTACCAGCCTCTAAATTTGTCCCCCTCTTATGTCTTTGTCCTACTATAATGATCATCCCTCACAAAGCCTCCAAAATGACATTAGAGTAGGTAAGTCAGATCCTGTCACTTCTCAACTCAAAACTCCATTGGCTTGCAGTTCAGAGTGAACTCCAGACAACTCACAACCTGATCTGCTACCTTTCCTAGTTCATTTTCCACCACATTCCTCCTTCCTCACAGGACAGAACAAGCTCCTGCCTCAGGGCCTTGGCATGACCATCACCTCCCCTTTCCACCCCCCATATACTCACACACACACACACACACACACACACACACACACACACACTCTGTCTTCCTAAAATCCTCTAGACCCACTCTCTCCCTCGATTTCTTCCGGTTCTTCTATGTAAATGTCACTATCAGAAAGGTTTTCCCTATGACTCTATCATTCTACCCCACGTCTGCCAGGTCAAAGCACGCTCCATCACCTAGCTTAGCTTTGCTTTACTTTTCTTCTTAGTACATTCATCACCAGACCGAAGTCTTGTTTTGTGTGTTGAATCTGTTGATTTATACCAATAGTGTAAGCCACAGGAGAGATCTTGTGGGATCTCCCACACCTAAAACAGGGCCCATCTCATAATTGGTGCTTATTAAGTAATTGTTGGATAAACAAATGACTAAACCAACCTCCAAATACCACATTTACCTCATCTTCTTACTCCCATGAAACCTACTCTTTAACTTTATAGACATGTTCAATTGACAGTTAAATGAAACCAATGATAATCATTTAAAATTAATGTGATACTTAGTCCAGAACCCACCATAAATAGTTTTCATGCATTATTTATTTGAACCTGTGTGTTCCCATTCTATACTTGGGAACTAACATCTCAGTCTAGCTGCCACTCTGTGGGACATCACTCAGCTATTCTCTTAACAGCAGCTTCAATATCCATTCCTTTTTCACCCTCTAAGCTTTCTACCCTGAGAATTTTGTCAATATTCTGGTAATCTAGTAGTCTTTTTTTTTTTTTTTTCTGCTGCTAAATGCTAGATACATAGTTCTGCTGAACTGAAAAGGGGGAAGAAAAAAAAGATGAAATATCATGTAGATTGGTCCCATTAGGTTTTTTATCTCAAACCTTAGTTGGGTTTATCAGTCTCTCTTGGCAGTTCTTTCTGTTGTCCCTTGTCAACGACATCACCCATTCTTCCAGCCCTCACTTCACTCTTCAAGCTCCCCACTCCAACCCTGCTCTTGTTTAGTAGATAACTTTGCTTTCTATTCCACAAATACAATTAAGACAAAGTCTGAACTCTTTCCAGCTCCAACCTCACACTTATAAACATCTCTCGGCTTGCCTTTTTTTTCTCAACACTGACTATAAGTCACAGAAGGGAGAGCCATAAGTACTATATGCCGGTCCCATTCTCCTCATCACAGCTGATTGGATGAGGAGACAATCACAGATCCTAGCAGAATTAAAATGGACATCAGATGTGCCCTGATCAGCAGTATCCTGTATCCTGTCCATTGGGAGAACTGTTCTTCTCTTTTCTCTTTGGTTCTGTCAAAACTCACATCCATCAGATGACAAGTAGAGTCACTCATAATATATACTAAGTCCCCCTGAACAAGTGCTTGTCTCATGTGGTTGGTTGGTTGGTTGTTGTTTTTAGGTGCGATTGTATTGGTTAAGACTCATAGTGAGCCTATAGTACAATAGAAGGAAACACTGCCTGGTCCCATGCCACCCTCACAGTTGCAGTCACTGTGTCGATCCATCTCATTGAGGATCTTCCTCCACTTCACTGACCCTCTCTATTACAAGGCCTCATGTCGTCTTCCAGGGACTGCTCCCTTCTGATGACCTGTCCAATGTCTTGTCGTCCTGGCTTCTAAGGAGCATTCTGGCTGTACTTTTTCCATCACAGAATTATTTGTTCTTCTGGTAGCCCATGGTATACACAATATTCTTCTCCAACACCATCATTCAAATGCATTCATTCTTCTTCAATCTTTGTTCAGCTTTCACATGCATATGGGTCAAGTAAAATACTATGACTTGAGTCAAATGCACCTTAAGTTAGCAAAGTGACATTTTTTGCTTTTTGACACATCTGATTTCTTGACTGCTGCTTCTTTGAGCATTGTGAATCCAAGTAAAATGAAATCCTTTACAACTTAAAATGTTTTTCTATTATGATGTTCCTTATTGGTTCAATTATGATGATTTTTATTTTCTTATGTTGAGGTGTGACCCATACGATAGTCCTTGATCTTCAGCAGTATGTCCCTCAAGTCCTCTTGGATTTTAGCAAGCAGGGTTGTGTTATCTGGAAACTTCAGGCTGTTAAAGACTCTGCCTCCAATCCTGATGTCCATTCTTCTTCATATAGCCCAGCTTCTTAGATTCTTTGCTTAGCAGTCAGGCTGAAAAAGTATGGGGAAGGATCTAACACTAACATAGCTTTTCTGATTTTAAACCACACGGTATCCCCTTTTCTATTCAAACCACTGCCTCTGGGCTTGCATGCAGGTTCCACATGGCCACACTTGTGTTCCGGATTTCACATTTTTTGTAATATTTTCCATAGTTCATAAGATCCACACCATTGAAGGTCTTTGCATAATCAATGAAACACAGATAAACACTTTTCTGGTGTTCTTTGCTTTCAGCCAAGATCCATGTGATATCAGCGATGATTGGTTGATACTGTCTTTGCTGTTAGATGCTGTTGAGTCTGTTACAACTCATAATGACCCTATGCATAACAGAATGAAACACTGCCTCGTCCTGTACCATTCTCACAATTGTTGTTATGTTTGCTGCTGTCACTATGCCAACTCATCTCATTGAGAGTCTTCCTTTTGTTCACTGACCTTTCACTTTATCAAGCATGATTTTATTCTCCAGGGACTGGTCCCTCTTGATAACATGTCCAAGCATGAGAAACTAAGTATCACCATCCTGCCTTCTAAGGAGCATTCGGACTGTACTTCTTCCAACATAGAGTTGTTTGTTTTTCTGGAAGTCCATGATACTTTTAATACTGTTCTCCAACACCATAACTCAAATTGATAGATTCCTTTACAGTTTTCCTTATTCATTGTTGAACTTTCACATGCACATGAGGCAACTGAAAATACCATGACTTGAATCAGGTGCACCTTAGTCCTAAAATTGACATCTTTGCTTTTGAACACTTTAAAGAGGTCTTGTGCAGCTGATTTGCCTAATGCAAAGCATCCTTTGATTTCTTGACTGTTACTTTCATGAGTGTTGATCAGGGATCAAAGCAAAATGAAATCTGTGAAAACTTCAATGTTTTCTCTATGTATTATGATGCCATTTATTGGGTCAGTTGAAAAGATTTTTGTTTTCTTTACACTGAGTTGCAATCCATACTGAATTCAGTATTTTAACTTCCATCAGTATTTTAAGACCTCATCACTTTCAACAAGCAAGGTTGTATCATCTACATTTCACAGGTTGTTAATGAGTCTTCCTCCAATCCTGATGCCACATTCTTCTTCACATAATTCAGCTTTTTGGGTTATTTACTCATCAAGCAGATTAAGTAGAGTGGAATAATGCAGTACTGGCACACATCTTTCCTGAGTTTAAACCATTCAATTATTTCCTTGTTCTGTTTGAACATCTGCCTCTTTGTCTAGGACTTTACTACAGGTTCCTCATGAGCACAATCAAGTGTTCTGGAATACTCATTCTTAACGATGTTCATAGTTTGTCATGATCCACACAGTCAAAAACCTTAGCATAGTCCATAAAACACAAGTAAACTGTTCCCTGGTATTCTGTGTTTTCACTCATGACCCATCTGACATCAGCAATGATATACCTCACTCCATGTCCTAGTTTGAATCTGGCTTGAATTTCTGGAAGTTCTCTGTCAATGTACTGTTATAGCCATTTTTAAATTATCTTCAACAAACTTTTCCTTACATGTGATATTAATGATATAGTTCAACAATTTCCACATTCTGTTGGGTCACTTTTCTTTGGAATGGTCACAAATAAGAATTTCTTCCAATCACTTGATCAGGTCATCCAAATTTCTTGGCATAGATGAGTGAATTCCTCCAGTGCTGCATCAGTTTGCTTACAGAACTATAATGCTGTCATTGATTAGTAGGTTAATGTGCTTCACTGCAAGGTTGGTTTGAACCACAAGGTTGGAGGTTCAAGCTTATCAGTTGCTACTCAGAAACCCTACACAGGGTCATTCTGAGTCAGAACTGACTGGATGGCATTTAACAACAACAACAGATTTAAAAGGAGCTTGTATCAGAAGCAGGAATAGACGATGCCAGAACCATCAGGACAGAAGAGCTACGAGGGGAGTGTGAGATTCCCTACTTGAAAAAGTGTTGGCAGGAGAGGCAGTGACATGGAGAGACAGAGCATCTGGAAGCTTCCCATTCTGGGACCCGAGTAAAGCTGAGTTCCTGCAGGCAGGAGGCTGGCTTGCAGAATATGCCCTTTGTGCACTTAGATAGTTCTGGAAGAGCTTGGTAGCAGCTGTTTAATTAAGTAGGGTAGAGGCCAAGGGGTCACATGGCTGAGAGACTGAAGACAAAAGTGAGGCACGCCTGCAGTATGGCAGAGATGTGTGGGTGACTAGAGGCATCCTGAGTGGTTTCTGCACCTGAACTGTATCCCCAATATTTCCTAATAAGTCCCATAATTTCAGTACTGTCTATGAATCCTGTGTGGCCATTGCACTGGATTATCAAACCCGGATGTGAAGTAGAGAGTGCTGTGGATGGATGGCTAGTGTCAGAAGAGGTAGAGATTGGCCTTGGGCTGGTTTTGAATTGAATTTTCCTTATCCCTAGTGAACCCAGAGGAAGTCCACAAAGGCCTTAAATTAAATCACTATTACTCAAAACACTAGGGATTTTTTGATCCTGGTTAATTTTTCATACAAGAAGTTTTTTTCTTAATCTGGAAATATCTAACTTTATTATGAAAGAAAAGTGAGAAATAAAATTTGCTATATGGAAATTTAGAGTCCTGGTGTGGCGCTGTAGGATAAGCACTTGATCACAAGGTTCTCAAAAACCCTATACAGGGTTGTCGTTAAGTGCCAACTCGATGGCACACAACAACAACAATGTGTGGAAACTTTTCTTTACATCAATTTTATTGAACACATGCATTCCAATATTAAGGCACACACAGTGACTTCATATTTTCAGTGCCTTTACAAACATTGTTATTACAAGAATCACTTCATTTGAAAGGAATACTATATAGCTAATGGGGAGATGAGGAGGGAAGTGGGGTGTATATTGGTTGGTCTGGCCTATTGGGTGCCCTCCTCAAACTGTAAGTATATGTGAATCCCCTGGAGATCTTGTTAACAGGCAGGCTCTGATTCAGGAGGTCTAGGGCAGCACACAAGATTCTGTTTCTCTAACAAGCTCCCAGGTAATGCTGAAGCCACTGGTCCTCAGGTTGCATTTTGAGTAGCCAGCCTCTAGAGGGCTCACATGGTGCCTTCTGGTCAGCGCTGACTCCTGAAGACGCCGTTTGTAGAGTTTTCAACGATGGATCTGTCCAATGGCAGCATTTTGTTCTGTTGTACATAGGGTCGCTATGAGTTAGTACTGACCCCATGGTACCTAACAACAGCAACAACAAAGTCTTTCTTCTGAAGCGCCCATGGGTAGACTAAAACGTCCAACCTTTCAATTTGAAGTTGATGGTGTTAATGGTTTGCATCTCCCAGGCATTCCCTTTGGGCTTACAGGATGTAAGTGGAAACTCTGCTTGCCCACTCATCCCAATTAAATGGCTATTAATGAATGTTGTTGTTGTTGTTAAGTGTTGTGGAGTTGATTCCGACTCATAGCGACCCTGTATAGGGTTTCCAAGGAGTCACTGGTGAGCTTGAACTGCTGACTTTGCGGCTCAAAGTGACTTTGCAATCCAGTGCATTAACCCACAGCACCACACCAGGTAGTTAAGCGTATTCTGTCATCCTGGTGTGGCACTGTAGTATAAGCACTCAACCACAATGTCAGTTTGAACCACATGGTTGGAAGTTCAAACTCACCAGCTGCTCCTCAGACACCCTATACAAGGTCGCTATGGGTCAGAATTGACTCAATGGCACTTAACAACAACAAAGGCTTATTCTATACATTGGATTTCCTAATATCTTTTCTCACTTGTGACTATTAGCATTTGGGATTCTTGCTGTTATTGCTAACCTTGAAGTTTCTAAAGAAACACATGATTTCTGATTTCTACAGTCCAGTGTTTGGTTTTGTGTACATGTTTTCTTTTTACTTAAAAACAAATTCCTCAGAGACAAGAGTATTTAGATGTACTTTTCACTTTGTTCTGGAAAACTAAGAATAAATACCAATGAAAATCTGTAACCCACCCCTGGTAGGTAATCAGCCCGTCTTCGTCTCAGAAATTTCAAAGGGGAGAAAAGAAAAGGCCATGGAAATCATTTTTAATTGGGCATTTAGCAATTCCTGAAGTTATAATCTGGTGTTCAGAAACAGTATTTTTTAAAAAGGAAGCATTTTAATTGGTATATTCTTGTTTGGCATATTATATCAGAAAGTAAACGTTTAGAGTTTAAATGTCATATCAAAATATATCTGAGTAAGAGTATTTTTTTTTCTGTCTTCTAATTAGCTAAACTGTGGCGGTGTTTTGTCTGTGTGGATCGCTGAGAGAACAGGGAGATCTTTCCACTACAGGATCAGTACTGAAATGCTAACCACAAGGTCGGCAGTTCAAACCCACCAGCTGCTCTGTGGAAGAAAGAGAAGGCTTTACATATAGTCTTGGAAGCTTTATGCAAGGTCACTGAGTTGAAAGCGACTCAAAGGCAGTTGTTCCCAGCATATCAACCATGTTGTTGTTATTGTTGTGTGCTGTGGAGTCAGTTCTGACTCATAGCAACCCTGTATAGGGTTTCCGAGGCTATAAATCTTTCCGGGAGCAGAAAGCCTCATCTTTCTCCTGAGGAACAGCTGGTAGTTTCGAACTGCTGACCTTGCGGTTCGCAGCCTGATTCGTAACAACTACGCTACCATATCAACCATATGATTTCTAATTCAAAATAGACAATATAGTCCATTTCAGCTCACTGATGCCTAGGATACTGATCTTCATATGTTCCATTGAATTTTTGACAACTTCCCATTTTCCTAGATTCATACTTTATGCATTCCTTGTTCCGATTATTAATGGATATTTGTAGCTGTTTCTTCTCACTTTAACTTGCTCCACGTTAGCAAATGAAGGTCCCAAAAGCTTTATTCCTTTATTCCTTTTGAGAAGTCCTGGTGTGGTGCTGTGGGATAATGCACTGGACCACAAGGTCGGTATGAACCACAAGGTCAGTGGTTCAAACTCACCAGTCGCTCCTTGTCAACCCTTTACAGGGTCACTATGAGTCAGAACCAATCTGACAACACTTAACAACAACAACTTTGAGGAGGCAGCTCTTCCATAGTTGCATTTTGAGTGCCTTCCAATCTAAAGGGCTCATCTTCCAGAATCTTCAGCTGCCATTCATGCTTTGATTTTCTTGTGTAGGGCTTTGGGACAAATCCAATCTCTAGAGGAACTGGGACTAAAGATACTTGCTGGAGCTTCTTAGAGGGACTGGAGACTAAACATCAACTATGGGTCGGAACCGACTCGACGGCACTTAACAACAACAACAACAACAATAAGGACAGCTGTCATGGAGCCCCTATCAAAAAGCTCTGACAACAAAGGTTCAGGTGAGCTTCCTGATTGAGAAGCTCTGTACTTGCTGTTACTTGTTGGCAGGGAGGAGGCCAGGCCCTCCAGGACTACATGACCGGAAGCTTCATGTTTACACCTCTTTCAGATCTCACCCTATGCATCTCATCCTTTGCTGGGCTCTAATTTGTATGCTTTCACCATAACAAAAAATCTGCAATCATAAGTAAAGCACTTACAGTGAGTTGTATGACTCATTCTAGCGACTCACTGAACCTAAGGGTTCACCACTGAACCTGTGGTGGCTGTGATGGTGGTGGTGATGTGCTGTGGAGTCAGTTCCGACTCATAGCAACTCTGCATAGTGTTTCCAAGGCTATAAATCTTTATGGGAGCAGAATGCCTGGGGACCCTGAAATCTGTAGCTCATATTTGAAGTGAGGGTACCTTGTGGGGACTGCCCCTTAAGACTATGCAGTTTGTTCTAACTCACTGCAATAGCGCCTCAGATGATTTTGAGGCAGGTGGGCTTTCCCACCACCCTTGGAGGAGAACTGGCCTAATGTACCCCTTTTTTTCCACTGAAAAATCTCTCTTTGAATTGGTCGAAGCCATCACTCTTTACTTCTTGACTCTGGAAAGAGATCATCTGGGCTTCCTAATTGTCCTCTGGTAGCGTAGTGGTTACGAATCGGGCTGCGAACCTTAGGGTCAGCGGTTCGAAACTACCAGCCGCTCCGTGGGAGAAAGATGAGGCTTTCTACTCCCGTAAAGATTTACACCCACGGAAACCCTGTACAGGGTCGCTATGGGTCGGACCCGACTCGATGGCACTTAACAACAACAACAACAACATGAACCCATTGGGTGGTGTCCCTGCCTCAGTTGTTCCAGTCAAGCCCCCTAGGATGTCTCTGTCTGAATAGGATAGTCACTTGACTTATAAATGGGTCACATTATGCAGAACCACACCAATCCGTGTATGTGTTATGAGCAGAGATACCAATTCACACACAAATTCTATGCTGAACCCAAACAGTCTTCTTCACAAGCTTATCACTCAGAGCAAGTAAAGACCGAAATGATGAAAACTTGAATTCAGTTTATTAGAGGTGATAATCACAGGTGTGATCCAGACCTAACAAGAGAATTCGTTCATTGAACTTTGCTGCTACATCGCAGTTTGGTTTTTAAATGCTTATAAGAATCTCTTTAAGAGAGCAAATTATCTGAAATACTAAGCTAAAACCAGAAGGCAAGGTTTCTGTACTGTTGCCTTCCATATTACCACTGGGAAAAACATTTCAGGATTTAGGCTTTTTTTAAGGGGTGATCTGCTGATGATTTGTTTCCAAGCTTGTGCAGACTAATGGGAAAATTCCATCAACCAATTTGAACTCTTGAATGGAAAATCATTTATAGAATTCTAAGAAGTTTTAATTAGCATGCAGTAAAGTCTCCTTAATTGGGATTCCACTAACAGAAAATTTATTATCATTTGTTTTAACACCATGATAATGTTGAACTTTGTGGTATGCAGGAAGGCCTTAAAATAAATTAGTGGGATAAATAAATCTGCTTAGTCAACATTCAGCCTAATGAGTTCTCAGTTTTAAGTTGGAAAAACAAACAAAAAAACCCTTGAAATAATTCAGTTGAGGTAGTTTGTTCATAGTAGTACCCACTGATGTTGTTGTTAAGTGCCATCGAGTTGGCTCTGACTCATAGGAAGTCTATTTTTCACCGCTGTAAATCTTTATAAAAGTCTCATTGTTTTCCTGCGGAGTGGCAGATGGTTTTGAACTGCAGACCTTGGAGTTAGCCATCCAGCGCTTATCCTACAGTACCACCAGCACTCTTAACAATACCCATAGCCTCGTGACTAATATTGATAATTCCTCCATTAATCATATTGTGTTGGTGTTGTTGTTAAGTTCCGGCGAGTCAGTTCCAACTCACAGCTATCCTGTATAGGGTTTTCATGGAGCAGTTGGTGAGTTTGAAATGCCGACTTTGCAGTTCAAACCAAGCTTGAGGTGGAGTGCTTATCCTACCATGCCACACCAGGCTATGTATATCTTATTACTCTCAATCAATATTAGTCAGTTAGCTATAGCTCAAATTTTGTTGTAGACTTTAGAGGCCTAAGAGTTCTAGAATCGATCTGATGTTTTTGTTTTCCAAACACACAGTATATTTCTATGATTGGCATAATAAAGTTATAGTTATCACAGCATCCTTCAATTGAATTGAAGTCGATCAAAGTATCCCCCGTGGTGAAGGTTCCAGAATCCTGCCGACTCCGTCAAGATATGAGCAGTATCAAGATATATCCCGTCTGGTACAGTATTTTGAGTTCTCTAGGAGATGGGTTACATGTTATTGCTGAAGTCTTTTGTAAAGAGAATATAGCACTCACACATCTATGGTAGTTTTAAAGGTTCACATAGGGGTTAGGAAGTGCAACAGATTAGGAAGTTCCCCAGAAAGCAAATGGACTGAATGCAAAGAACGCTCCTCAGGTACCATTTACCTAGAGAGTAACCTAGTTTGGGATCTGATTCTCAGCCTCACAAACTTCAGGCTTGCCATTACAGAGCGACCGGATCCGTTTCTTGGAGGTAAGGTGGAGAACTCACATGAATCAAGCTGAAATGCTGATTCATGAAATCTTGTATGTCAATTTATTAACTCAATTGGCAGCAGGCCTTCAGGTTCCTAACAGCAGTAAGTGTCTCCCACTCTGTTATAAATCACACGGAGGTCAGCAGACTGCTAAGTGGTCATGAAAGCAGAAAACATAAGGGTGGAGTGGGCATGCTAACTGCCTGCTTCACAGCCAAACCTCTTCTCTCTTTACCTATCACCAGCCTCTTCTCCCTCATGAATCTGCAAATACATGGGTTCAGTGGGATTGACCCCAGCTTCAAAAGCGAACCTTTAGTGGTTAATCCAAATTAAACACACAGCATTTCTCTGGCCAAATAGTTGGTTTTGCATGCAAGTTGCTTCAGTCAGTGAAGCTCTATGTGCTGTGGTTTTTATGACACATTACCTGTACTTGATTGCACCTGGCTAAATGTAAAGATGAATTCGGCTAAGCAATGATTTAAATATATTTTATTTCTTTTCCCTCCCATCAAGTAATAAAACATCAAGTCGTAGGTGATTTCTGTCATATGTCCAGAGGCTTAAACCTGTCAGCAGGTTTAAGCATGGCAATTCTCCTGGCCTGTCCTCCATGAGTTCAAAAGACTGTCAGAGCCCCAGAAATCATGACCTTGCCTACAGTAAGGAGAAAGAAGATAGAAGAATTAAGAGCAATACCTGGGGAAATAATTTTTTTTAAAAATCAGTGGAATGACACTATGTCTCAGTTCTGACTCATGGTGGCCCAATGTACAACAGAACAAAGCATTGCCCATTCCCATACCCTCTTTACAAGCTTGAACCACGGCTGCCACTGTGTCAAACTATCTTGTTGAAGGTCTTCCTCTTTTTTGCTGGTTCTCTACGTTACCAAGCATGATGTCCTTCTCCAAGAACTGGTCCCTCCTGATAATATGTCCAAAGTCCATGAGATAAACTGCTTGTCTGTCAGTTTGTTGTACTCTTGTGCCTTGCATGTTGGTGTGATGCTGGAAGCTATGCCACCGGTATTTCAAATATTAACAGGGTCACCCATGGTGAACAAGTTTCAGTGGAGCTTCCAAACTAAAACAGACTAGGAAGAAGGAAGAGGCAGTCCACTTCTGAAGGACTGACCAATGAAAACCTTACACACAGCAATTGACTATCTAAAAACCCAGCCCACAGCTTTTTCAGTAGTGTGCTTCAGTGAAACCCAAGCACCTTCCGCTCAGGTCGGTAGTTTTCGTCTCACTACATTGTGAGAAACCTAGCTCCGAGCTCTGTTACCCTTCTCCTCCGCAGCCTTCCTGTGGGAATACAGCTGCTGGGATTGTTACAATTAAAATGCAACCAGCATACAGTTCTTCCATGAGTTCATTCCCATATCACCTTGATTAGCATTTGGGGGGCTCATAAACTTTTCAACTGTGCACTGATTGACAAACTCTCATCTTTAGAACCACAGATGGCTAATGGTATCCCCTGCCTGTAGATTTTACCTCAATTAACCCCCAGGGACACCTTGATTTTCCTTTTTTTCCAAGCTATAATGGGAAGGGGTCTGCTGTTGGCTTCCTGATACTTTATTACTTCCTTACAAGGTTCTTAAAAGGAAAAAATTGAAACGTGCACCAACTGTGTCCCTCTCTATTTACTGTTCACACTTGAGCTTGGATATATTTACCATAAAATGAAATTTTGTTTTGTCTTGCTTTTTTTTCTTAATTCTTTTCTGTATTTGTAAAGTACATGTTTCTTCCTTCCAAAACCAAATGGATTGTCAGTTTATGTAATTATCAAAGAAAATTGTTTATCTTATTTGTCCTTGTTGTTGTTGTTATGTGCCATGGAGTCGGTTCCAACTCACAGCAACCCTGTACAGGGTTTCTGAGGCTGTAAATCTTTATGGGAGCAGAGAGCCTCATCTTTCTCCCGTGTTACTTCAGCTGTTACTGATAGTCTTGAATTGCTGACCTGAGGATAGCAGCCCAATTCATAACCACTACGCTACCAGAGCTCCTTAATAAACACTATTTGCCTCATGGGTGGTGTATACCATTAGGACTCTAAGCTGCTAACCAAAAAGGAGGAGATTTAAGTCCACATAGATGAGCATTGAAAGAAAGTCTGGCAATCTACTTCTGAAAACTCAAGTCATCAAATACCCTATGAAGTACATACAGTTCTACTTCAACACACACGAGGTTGCCATGACTCAGAAATCAATTTGAAGACAACTGGTTCGGTTTTCATAAAAGGTCTTGAAAGAGGAAAGCAGATGGGGAAAGGAGATAGAACAACTAGAGAGAGAGAGAGAGAGAGAGAGAGAGAGAGAGAGAGAGAGAGTTTCTCAGTGCTTTTCATGCCAGATGAGCTCTTCAATATTATTCCTCCAGGTTTATGATTTCCCCAGAATGACCTATTTCCAGTCAACAAGTATCATTCTGAACTTAGTTTACTGACTGCTTCTTTAAGTACCAAAATTGTGAAACTCAACCTGCAATTCAATGTACTTGCTTTTATTTCCATTTAGTGTTAATGAAATGCTTTTTAAATATCTAACTGCATTTTGATTTGAAAGTAGCTGGAACAAAATTTACCCTGTTAGGTTTTACTCTCCTTTCAATGACATGCTTGATAACCCCTTGACTTAGGCTATGCTTTAACATTTGTTTTATTGTCCCCACAGTGAAGATTAGGAAGAGGTCCAATTACAGGAAAAACTGCATGCTTTCAATCCACTTGTGGTCCCTTCATTTTATATATATGGCATCCTTGCATTTATAGAAAATATGATCTGACACCTAAAATATTACACAACATGCGACGAGGGTTAGAGCAAAGGTTGTGCCATGCTCTGGGTAAGGCTTTCAGTACATCACTATATCTCTCTGAGATGAAAATGTTACCTCCAGAGGAAAAACTAGATGTGTAGTCTATGTTACTCTCAAAAAATAATGTGGCCCCACTGGAATGGTCCTGGATTGAGTGGGAGAAAAATGTGGAACAAAATCCAAAATCATAAAAAAAAAAACAAAAAGCCAGGCTTCCTGATCAGATAGAAGCTGGTGGAGCTCTGAGAGTACGGCGCTTAGCCACCCTTCAGGCCTGGAAATGAACTCACCCCATGGCTCAATTTGAGCCAACAATAGATAGCTTTATAAGGGGAATAGCAACAGTGGGGTGAGGAACACACCTTAGAATCATCAGTCGTTTGAAATCAAAAGAGCAACATTTACCCAAGAATCCTGTGAGTTAATGTGCTGGACTGCAAAGTTGGTTTGAACAGCAAGTTTGGCAGTTGAAGCTTACCAGCTGCTCCTTGGAAACCCTACACAAGATGGCTATGGGTCAGAAGCAACTTGACGGCACTTAACAACTACGACAATAATGTTCACAAGGGCTAGGAATAAAGGAGGATTGGTAGTGGAAACCAGGAAAATAAGTGAGGTTACATTGTGGGGATTTGCAATCATTGAGATGAAACAAAATGTACGTGAATTGTTGAACCCCAAACGGATGAAGTGCTCAGTAAATCTTTGCCCAATTCAACATACAAAGTTAAAAAAAGGAGAGTCCATGTTCAATATGTTGTTTTGTTATTGAGTGAGTCAACTTGGTTCTGAGGAGCTGCTGATGGATTTGAATAGCTGGTCTTGCAGTTAGCAGTCCAGTGCTTATCCTGCAGCACCACACTAGGACTCCAAGTAGTAGTTACAAGCTTGCCTTATTCTAAAGTTAGCACCTGAGGCTCCTTTACAAAATAAATCTTCTAGAAGCAGAAATTCTATATTATTAGATATTTCTCAGCATATGGAAATCAACCAGTTTTGAGAATCAGGCTGTTGGATCTGTTGCTTTAGGATTTAGGAAGTCAAAGAGGGGTGCAAACATGCAGCGTGTAAATGTCCTCTTCCTTTTGTAAATCCTCAGTATACTCAGCATCAAATCACAATAAATAGAGACTAGTTTAAAAACAATTCCTTTATAACATAAACTGCTGGTATTTACAAACACTCATCTACTAGGGACCATGTGCCATGTCTAGATCTATTTTAGGCGACTACAGCTTCCAAGGTCCCAGAACTTCGGTAATCATCTACAAGTCTGTGCTTACACATAGTCTCTCATGATGCTATGTATGAGAACTGGTGATAAGGCAAAAGTCTTTGGGAAGAGGGACCTATCCCATTGGATAGTGCTGTGACCTGGTGTGTGTTCTCTGGACAGTCTAGTGGCCAACATAATGGTGGTGGTGGTGGTTATGTGCTGTGGAGACGGTTCCAACTCATAGCGACCCTGTACAGGGTTTCTGAGGCTGTAAATCTTTACGGGAACAGAAAGCCTCATCTTTCTCCCATGGAACAGCTGGTAGTTTCGAACTGCTGACCTTGCGGTTCGCAGCCTGATTCATAACCACTATGCTATCAGAGCTCCTTGGGCAACATAACAGAGAGTAATTAAAGAGGAGAAAGAGAAGACTAAGTGACATTCCTACTATGCAGTGTGGCTTCTGGACATCTCTCTTGACCCATTTCAGGAGCTCCCAAGGACAATATCCAAGAGGCATGCATACCAGGGGCCTCAAAAGTTCACAGAAAAATTACATTATTTTTTCATTCTATTTTTCTAGGAGCTTTTTGAAGTCCCTATGTATAAAGTCTAAAGAGGACAAACTGCCCATTTTATAGCTTCCAAAGGTAGACATATAGGAGTAGTGCTAAGACTTGGTGAAGTAGCCCAAAGTATGACTCATCTTCTCCAGAAAAATAAAGTTTCACCAAAAAAAATTCATAGCACTTCTGATACTTCACAGGTAATCCACTAGGATTAACACAAGAAACTATAAAACCAACCAGGGCAATACTGGCTTATTCCAGTTTTGGTCTCCTCTCTCCACCTCATGCCTGCCTTCCTCATTTACCTAGGTAACATGATACAGACTGTTTATAGGCCTGAGGGGTGGGGGGGGGGGGGGGGGAAAGGGATGCAGAGAGGAGACAAAGGACAACTTCCTGAATAGGTCCTTCTACTGATGCTGGTGTGTGCCCTAGCTTACACACGCTTTCTCTATTCTAGGGACATGATGAAAATGCATCTGGATAATGCCACTATTCTTCTTATGTAGAAAGGGGAAGTCAAAGTCTTTTACTCTTGCATGAATCTACAAAAGGGATTATATTGTGGGGTCATATCCAAGAAAAGGCCTAGAGATCACTCCTAAGGGGGATGTACTGATTTGGAACTTCTCTTATACCTTCCAAAATTGAGGACGGTGACAAACATAAGTTGGGAAACAAATATTGATTAAAAACATAAAGGGGGAAAATGTCACACAAAGCAAGAACACACAAATGTCACTGTTAAATCTCTTATGTTTTACTAGAGAATTTCCAAATGTAGCATGCCTGTCAATTTTTAAAAAAACTCAACCTATTCAGTTACTCACAGCATCTATTCCTATCTACAGACAAAAACACTACCCTCATGTTTGTTGTTGTTGTTAGGTGCCATCAAGTCGGTACAGAC
>NW_006408597.1:5998713-6000232 GCF_000296735.1 Chrysochloris asiatica
CTGGAATACTCATACTTCGCAATGTTGTCCATAGCTTGTCATGATCCACACAATTGAAAGCCTTTGCATAGTCAATAAAGCACAGGTAAACATAGCCCCATATAATTCATAGCATGCCAGTTTTCCCATTACTGTCCTCTTTGATGAAATTGTTGATGGCTAACATAAGTAATCAGCAAGGTCAGCTAAGCTGAAGTGAATCTTCGGTAAGACTAAGTTATCATTACAGATATAAGACTTGACAGCAAATAAAAATGTGATGATCATTTCTGATTCATTTCTAGAAAATGTTAAGAATCTTTATTGGTGATACATATACATAAAGGTTCATT
Source organism: Chrysochloris asiatica (assembly GCF_000296735.1). Taxonomy (NCBI): domain Eukaryota; kingdom Metazoa; phylum Chordata; class Mammalia; order Afrosoricida; family Chrysochloridae; genus Chrysochloris; species Chrysochloris asiatica. The sequence goes on from NW_006408597.1 coordinate 5,999,046, forward strand.
AGAAGGCAAGAAATAAAGAAAAGACCAAAATGGATGTCAGAAGAGACTCTCAAACTTGTTCTCCAACATACAGATGCTAAAGCAAATGAAGAAATGAAGAGGTACAAGAGCTGAACAGAAAATTTCAAAGGGCAGCTTGAGAAGACAAAGTCAAATATTATAATGAAATGTACAAATGCCTGCAGTTAGAAAACCAAAAGGGAAGAAAATACTTAATATTTCTCAAGCTGAAAGAATTAAGGGGAAAATTCAAGTCTCAACTTGAAATGCTGAAGGATTCTATGGGCAAAATATTGAATGATACAGAAAGCATCAAAGAAGAAGGAAGGAACACAGAGTCACTGTACCCCCCCAAAAAAAATTGTTGCTATCCAACCATCTCAAGAGGTAGCATATGATCAAGAGCCAATGATCTTGGAGGAAGAAGTCCAAGGTACACTGAAGGCACTAACAAAGAACAAGACTCCAGGAATTGATGGATACAAATTGAAGTCTTAAATACTTACAGATGATGATGAAAGACCACAACCTTCAGCATGGGTTGCACCTCAATGTAAAGAAACAAAAAGCCTTACCCCAGGACCAATAAACAACATACATATCAAAGGAGGAAAGATTGAGGTTGTCAAAGACTTCATTTTGCTTGGATCAACCATCAACACTCATGGAAGCAGCAGTCAAGAAATCAATAGACATGTTGCATTAGGCAAATCTGCTGCACAAGACCTCTTTAAAGTGTTCTAGAGCCAAGATATCAGTTTGGGGACTTAAAGTGCACCTGTCTCAAATCATGGTATCTTCAATAGCCTCATATGCATGTGAAAATTTGACAATGAATAAGGAAGACTTTAGAAGACCTGATGCATTTGAGTTACAGTGTTGGAGAAGAATATTAAAAGTACTAAGGAGTTCTAATAGTATCGTGGTTATGAGATGGGCTGCTAACCTCAATGTCGGCAGTTCAAAACTACCACCCATTCCATGGGAGAAAGATTATGTTTTTTGCTCCCATAAAGATTTGCAGCCTCAGAAACCCTATGCAGGTTCACTATGATTTGGAACCGACTCATGGCACAACACCACCACCATCACTACCATCACCACCACGGACTGCCAGAAGAACAAACAAATCTGTGTTGGAAGAAGTCCAGCCAGAATGCTTCTTAGAAGCCAGGATGGCCAGACTT
>NW_006408597.1:6001702-6023720 GCF_000296735.1 Chrysochloris asiatica
TACTTCTCTGTGTTTGTTACAAAATGTCTACCTTTACAATTGTGACAGCCTCAGTTAGTGATGATAACAATTACTCACTACTGAATCATAAGAATCTCATCCCCATCTCTTTTCACCAGACCCATTTAAACAAGATGTAAACTATTCAGTGGGGACTCTGTCTTCTCCCACACACTCTTAAGCTAAACTCCCTCTTGAAAAGTTGTAAGCCAGTCACTTCATGCCATTATCACTCCGTCATTTTAGGTAGTAAATGTCTAAGTTGCCCTTCCCTACCTACCCTGTATACAGAGGGGATAGCGTTGATACTTGATGTGAAGACTTCTTCCCTCTCTGTTGGTATTTTGAGCTACTACATCCATGAGTATAGGTTAAGCTCATCAAATTGTAGTAATTTACCCTTATTTCCTTTACTAGAAAAAAAAAAAGTTTTTTAGTTTTTTTAAATTATCCTCTAGTCGAGTTCTGATTATTAAGCCATCGAGGCTAGGTCAAATAGGTACTCTCTGCAAGTGTGGGTGTTCTTATGTGTCTCCCCTCATTTCATATCAGCTGATGCTTTACTCTCAGCTCTAGCCCTCTGTGGCTATGTTCTTGTCCATGGTCTCAGCTGTCCCCAAGTCTCACCACACTTTGGACCATCCAGCCCTTCCTCTTCTCTCTCTCATCTCCAGGTCAACGGGAGTCTATTGAATGTGGTTGAACTCAGCCCATTTCTTCATTGATGTCTTTCTGCCTCTTCCACTCACCAGAAGACCAATGTGCTCACCAGCAAGTTTACATGCCTGCACATGTGTTCCCTTTGAGTTTCAGTCTTAAGGGGGGCAGGGTTTTCCAGAAGGGACTTGATTGTTTGACTTGATGGCTTCCCAGTGGACACCTTGCCAATCATACTGCCATTTTTGTTTTGGGTTTTTCCTGCTGCTCTTTCTTTGAAGATGTAACTTCTGTGGTTTTAGCTGTTCTAGGCTGGACTGCTTGTCTTTTCTCATGGGAATGTCCAACCTCAGAAGGTTCTGGATGGGTTTCAGGATTCCACCTAAGGTCCTATACACTGCAAAGGCTCCGCAAGAGGCCTATTTTACTGGGAAAGTTCTAGAACTCCTTTTAGGTATTTCAATCAGTTATAGGCTGAAGATGGGCTTACAAGAATTCTGTAATCATGTTTCCCGACATTCCTTTCTATCCCACTCAAGTGTCTATTTTCCAATAGTAGACAAGGGAAACGAACATATATATATGCCTCGATCCCTGTATCACAGAGCCCTTTTGTTCCAAGGTTAAGCTTACATCACTATTTACCTCTTTCCAATTTAGTCCATGCAAGCCTGCCTCCGTGTTTCCCTATCTACCTTGTTCTTCCACCCCTCCCCCTTCTTATGTATTGCCATCCCCAATGCCTGAAATATGATGTGTCTGCCCCCTACCCTGTGCTCTACCATAGCTTCCCTCCCCCACCCCTCCTCCACCCCCACATCCTATCCCTACTGGTAACCAACAAAGAATTTTTTTTTTTTTCTCTGTTGAGTATAGGTATCTTTTCTTAAGTGTTTACAATAATGGTCTTATGCAATATATGTCCTTTTGTGATTGACTAATTGCACTCAGCATAATGTTCTCAAGGTTCATGCACGTTATGTGGTGGCTTACAGCTTCCTTGTTATTCTTCAAGGTAGCATAATATTCTATTGGGTGCATGTTCTGAAGTTTATTTATCCATTACTTCCATTGATGGGCACTTAGGCTGTCTCCATCTTTTTGCTATTATGAATAGTGCTGCTATGAGCATTGGTGTGCATATATCTACTCGTGTTATAGCTTGTGTTTCTTGTGGATATAGACCAAGTAGAGGAATTGTTGAATCATAAGGTATTTCTATTGCCAACTTTCTGAGGAATCGCCATATTGCTTTCCAGAGTGGTTGGACCATTTTGCATTCCCACCAGCAATGTAGGAGGGTTACAGTTTCTCCACATCCCCACCAGCATTTATTGTCCTATGCATTTTTGAACTTCATTATTATTGCTGGTGTGAGATGGTTTCTTGCCGTTGTTTTGATTTGCATCTCTCTAATGGCTAATGTATTCTTTCACCATACTTATTCAACCTGTATGCTGAGCAAATAATCCGAGAAGCTGGGTTATATGAAGAAAAACATGGCATCAGGATTGGAGGAAGACTCATTAACAACCTGAGATATGCAGGTGATACAACCTTGCTTGCTGAAAGTGAAGAAGACTTAAAGCATTTACTGATGAAGATCAAAGGGCACACAGCCTTCAGTATGGATTACATCTCAATGTAAAGAAGACAAAAATCCTCACCACTGGACCAATAAACAACATTCTTATCAATGGAGAAAAGATTGAAGTTGTCAAGGACTTCATTCTTCTTGGATCAACTATCAACACTCATGGAAGCAGCCGTCAAGAAATCAAACAATGTATTGCATTAGGCAAATCTGCTGCACAAGACCTTTTTAAAGTGTTGAAAAGCAAAAATGTCAGCTTGAGGACTAAGGTGCGCCTGACTCAAGCCATGGTATTTTCAATAACCTCATATGGATGTGAAAGCTGGACAGTGAATAAGGAAGATCGTAGAGGAAGTGATGCTTTTGAGTTATGGTGTTGGAGAAGAATATTGAAAGTGCCTTGGGCTGCCAAAAGAACCAACAGATGTGTGTTGGAAGAAGTACAGCCAGAGTGCTCCTTGGAGGCCAAGATGGCCAAACTTCGTCTCTCATATTTCGGACATATTGTCAGGAGGGACCTGTCACTGGAGAAGGATATCATGTTTGGTAAGGTGGAGGGTCAGAGGAAAAGAGGAAGACCCCCAACAAGGTGGACTGGCCAAGTGGCAGTTTTGATGGACTCAATCATGGCAACAGTCTTGAGGTTGGCCCAGGATCGGGCAGTGTTTCGTTCTGTTGTGTGTAGGGTCGCTATGTGTCAGTACCAACTCGTTGGCACCTAACAACAACAACAATGGCTAATGATCATGAATATTACTTCATATGTTTGTTGGCTGCCCCGATCTCTTTTTTGGTGGAGTGTCTGTTCATGTCCTGTGCCTATTTTTTAATTGGGTTAATTGTCATTTTCTTGTAGAGGTGTTGTAGTTTCCTATAAATTTTAGAGATTAGTCCCTTGTCTGATTTGCCACTGCAAAAAAAAAAATGTGCCCATTCTATGGGCTCCCTTTCACTCTTTTGCTGAAATCCTTTGACGCAGATTAGCTTCTAATTTTTAGAATGCCCCAATCATTTATGCTGTCTTAGTTTTGATCATTCTTAAGTACCATTATGCAGATTATTGATTAACACACCATATTTAATGGCTCAGTGTAGCTCTATAAATTGCTTCACAATGAGTAATAACACACACACAAAGCTGGGCCATACTGTAACCTTTTTTATAGACACTGAGAAACTAACCACAAAATACACATATACAATGGATAAGCCTTACAATTTGAGTGAGCGTACAATTGCATGCCCCCTCAGCCAGAAAAAAGTCAGAGAAGCAAGCACAATAAACTCTCTGGTGTGGTGGCTGTTCAGTTTATCTCCTGGCCACCCATCCCCACACCTCAAGATCAGTAAGTCTGATTGGGACAATAATCTGAAACCAGGGAGAGAAGAGAGTTCCAGGTAACCTTCAAATCAGTCTGCACGCCGATAACTGCATCTCTTCCCCCAGCAAATTAAGGGACTATGAACATCACTTTCCATAATCTTGATAGGACACTGAATTTAAGTGTTTTACTGCTGAAATTATGTGTTTTTATTATATCTTCATTTCAAAAGTTATAATTTATGGTATGCAGCTCTTGAACTCAAAAGATTAAAATGATTGCTTTTTCTTAAACAGCAGAATTTACGTACTTTTTATCTGACTTTTCATTTTTCTTAGTAGATGCCTGGAGGTAATTAATACTTCGTGCTTAATATATTGATAGCTAAAATCACTCACTTGAAAGTAAAGCAATAGACCTATCATTGGAAAATAGGAACAAGAAAGAACAATTAGGCATTCTGATTAAACGGCATAATGGAATGCAGTGTACATATTACTTAGCTCATAATAGACATTCAATCATGTTAATTCCTTCCCTCATATATCTCAGGCCTGGATAAGCTAGCAGCATTGAAAAAGCTGTTGAATCACTCAAGGTCGTCTCTGAAATCTTTTACTCATTCAACAAGTCCTTAGCATCTCATAAAAATTAAGCACTGTGTTAGGAGCAAGAGATGCAGGTCCTGATGTCTAGTGGGGAGGAGAGACCAGGAGACATTAGATGGAATATATTTTTAGGAACTCTAGATTGCAAATAACAGGAAAGTCAACCATAAGTGGTTTAAGCTAAAGGGAATTGATTGGCTCAAATTAACTGAGGCGTTTAGAAGAGCCAGTCAAATGTGGCTACATAAAAGGGCCCAGACAGTGTAATGTGATTTCTCTTTTTGCTCCACTCTGATTGCTTCTGTGTTGGCTTCATGCTCAGAGGACTCTCACCTGTTGGTTTTTGGCTGTAGCAGCAACAAGCCTGGCATATATTTTTCTCATGTCTAGTTCATCAAGAGAGAGCTTCTCTTTCTTTGAAAATAAGTCTTCATAATGACTTTCATTGGTTAAAATTGGGTCATATGGCCTGAGCCAATCATAGAATCTAGGGAGACTGGATTAACTGATCACTTTCACTCAATCAGGATCTATAGTTCAGAGGTGAAGGTGGAGTTAATCTCAACCAAACTACATGGACTGAAATTAAAAGATGCACCTCTGAATGGATTTAGACCATCCAGCTTTTTGGTTAGCAGCAAACACACTAACTGGGTGTACCATTCACGTGAGCAGCAGCAACCTCTCAGAGCCCTACAAAGACACCTCTTTGCCAGAGAGACACATTCATGTACTTCCTCCTAATAAGAATATTATGAAGCAGATACCATATTTATCCTAACAATAAATTATGAGCCGGAAGCACTGAGAAGTTAATAACTGTCCTAGATCCCTTAAGGAGTTCTGGTGTAGAGCTGTGGGTTAAGACACTGGACTGCAAGGTCTGTTTGAACCTCAAGGTTGGTGGTTCAAGCTCACCAGCTGATCCCTGGAAACCCTATACAGGGTCACTATGAGTCAAAATAGACTCAACTGCACTTAGCAACAACAACAACAATAATACGCCCGGGGTTCTATGAGAGTTAGAGAAGTGGCTGAATCAGGAACCAGAAACCTAAAGGTGGAGTTAGAGTAAGGCAGGCTGAGCTGTGAGGCAGACAGCAGTTAGAGGTAAACGTTTCAAATTAAGATGTACAGGACAGTAAGCATGACCCACATATGTTGCTGTGAAGTGCCGTCAAGTTGGGTTCTGACTCACGGCAACCCTGTAGTTCAAACCTACTTTGTAGTCCAGCACGTTAACCCACAGCGCCACACCAGGACTCCTGACGTATAAATGGCCTGTAATCTATGTAGGGAGTCCTGGTGTGGCACTGTGGGTTAATGTGCTAGACTGCAAGATCGGTGGCTCAAGCTCACCAGCTGCTCCTTGGAAACCCTATACAGGGTCCCTATGGGTCAGAACCGATTTGAAGGCACTTAACAACAACAATCCATAAGGCAGGTGAAATTTTATTTTGAGGGCCATGAGCCACCTTAGAAGAATTTAGTTGAGAAAATGAGCGGTTCTGTTTTGAAACACAGGGGACACCAGGCGATGGAATTACTTGATAGCTATTTGGTTTGGTTTAGTACATACAAGTGTAAGATCATATACTGTATTAGTTTACTAAGGCTGCTATAACAAATTAGCACAAACATGGTGGCCTTAAACAGCAGACATTTATTCTATCATAATTCTAGAGTCCAGCAGTCTGAAATCAAGATGTTAGTACAACTGGTTCCACCTGGAGGCTTTAAGGGAGAAACTGTCCCAGGCTTCTCTACTTGCTTCAGGTGGTTGCCAACAATCCTTGGAGTTCTTTAGTATATTCACACATCACTCCAATCTGTGCCTCTGTCTTCATATGTCTTCTCTGTGTCTATTGGTATCTTCACGTGGTCTTCTTATAAAAACACTAGTCATTGGATTTAGAGATCGCCCTAAGTTCACTATGACCCTGATTCTAAATCAAGTCACATTCTAAGGTTCCAGGTGGACATGAATTTTGGGGAGATATTATTCAACCCCGTATGACAACATTTTAAGGAGGGAGGGAATTTCCTATAAGACGGATCAGACTGAAATGCTCTATGACTTAACCATTTTTTCATGTAGGCACATAGCGATCTGCTTTATTATTTTGACTTCTACACTATACTTGCTGTTGTAGTTTGTGCCACCAAGTCAGTCCCAACAGTTGATGGGTTTGGCTGCCATCCTTGCAGTTAGCAGTCCAGTGTTTATCCTACAGCATTACACCAGGAGTCCATACTCTCTCTCTGTATATATAGATATTGTTGTTGTCTGCTGTCAAGTCAGTGCTGACTCATAGGGTTTCCAAGGAGCCACTTGTAGGCTTGAACTGCTAGCCTTTCAGTTAGCAGTCCAGTGCTTACCCTACACCATCACACCAGAAGTCCATACTCTCTTTATAGTTATTGTTGTTGTAAAGTCAATCTAATTTAGGTTTACTCTATGAGTGACAAGCAGTTAAGGTGTTTCCAGTTTCCTTTTTATACACAGCACTGCAATGGAACTTAGGGCACATATACTTTTTATATACCTGCAAAGATGATGTAAGATTAACTTCTGGAAGTAAAATTGCTGGGCCAAAGGGCATGTCCATTTTAAATTCTGATACATATTTCCAAAAATGCCTCCCCAGAGCCTCTTCCAATTTACACCCTTATCAGCAAACTACCTAGGACTGTTTTACCATATTCTTATCAATTCTAAAAATCATCAATTGAATTTTTTTGTCAGTGAGAAAAAAAATAGCATTTCATTTCATAGAACAATTTGGAAAGCATTGTTCTGTGATCGTTTTTGTGTTTTGAGCATTAGCCAGTAAATTATTTTTTTTTAAACACATATATTTTAAGCTTTTATTATGAATTGAGTGATAGTTTACATGGGGGAACATTGGTTTTGTACTCATCCTATCGTATTTCGTTTCATTGCAGTGATTATAATCCCCTCCATGCATCATCATTCAACAATATTTGCTTCTATTTCCTCTGTTTCATGTTTTTGTTTTGGTTTGTTTTTGATGTACACAAAAACACTCAGGAATATATAATCATTTAAACAACCCAAGAGCACATTCTGTAAGCCTGTCTCCTGGCCACCAGCACACAGCCTTTGTTTTTGCTTGAGTCCAGAGTCCTCAGCTGCTCTATGTCCTTATCTCTGCATCTGTCTCTGGTGTCACTGTTTCTCTGGATAGGGTCCCACATTCCACTCATGCTCTTCTCCTCTAATGGTACTAGGGTCCTCTGTTCTTTGGATGTAAGATTTACTACTCTCTCCTTTATGTTACAAAACTTCTACCTTTACAGTTGTGGCAATCATATTTAGTCATGATAACAATTACTCACTATTGAATCGTAAGACTCTTAGCCCCATTTCCTTTTGCCAGACCCATCTAGACAAGATGAAAACTATTCTGTGGGGATTCTATCTTCCCCCACACATCGATATATTTTGAATAATCAGAGGAAACTCGGTGCCATATAAAGATTATCCTAGAAGATGACTTAGGGATCTCTGAGACTTTGCTTTTGCTTCCGTCCTCTTATCTGTTCATTTTGTCAGTGGCTGAACTATGGTGTGGGGCGCCTAAGAGACTGGGCAAGAAGACAAGGTCTAGAGTTTGAGGTGGCCAAGCTTCACAGTTCAAGGTCCCCCATTTTATCTCATAATTATGAGCAGAGTTTGGGGCTCACTGGGCGTGAACATAGACCTATGAGAGAGGCAGTATTATCCCTGCTAACAAATAAGGAAACTGAGGCTTAGTATACCTAAGGTAGGCAGCCACAAAGATGGCCCTCAAGAATCTCTACCTTCTGGAACTTGCATCCTTATGTAATACGCTAGAATGTGATCTGGATTTAGTAACTGCCTTCTAAAGAATAGAACATAATGAAATGATAATATGTCACTTCTGAGATTAGGTTATGCAAACGCCATAGTTCCCACTGTGAGACTCTCTGGGATTCTTCTCATTGCTATAAGCCAGCTGCTGTGTTGTAAACAGTACTTCAGAGAGGTCCAATGTGACAAGGAGTGCTGTCTCCAAAAACAGCCAGCAGTCATTTAATGGCCAAGTGAGTGAGATTGTAAGAGATACCCCCTCATTCCTTAAGAAGACTGTGTCTTCAACCAGCACCTTGACTTTAGAGGAGACCCAGAGCCAGAGGTACCCAACTAAGCCACATCTGGATTCCTTACTCACAGAAAAGCAGAGAACAGCTTAAGCCACTAAACTTGGGGTGATCTGCTATACAATGGAAAATAACTAATATAGGTGTTAACTGGAAAAGCTGACATCTATATCCACTTGGCCTGTCTCCAGAGTCTGAGGTCTGAATCATTCATTCATTCAAATATGTATTTGGTGAATATGTATTTAGCCTATGTGCAAAGTAGATGCAACTTGCAACAGTGAAGATACCGATGCATTAGCATACAACTTTCTCAACAGAAATAAACACCACATGTGTCCACCTGCTGAATGCTCTGCTAAGAGAATAAAATGCGTTGAGAATTCCCTCAGGGCACCATTTCTCTGTGAGCCCCCCTACTAAAACCTAATGCTCAGATGACTTGATTAGGAATGGACCAAATTGGTTAAGAAAACGATAGAATCTTAAATGATTTGGTTATTCTCAACACAGTTCGTTTTTTCAGCAAAGCACATTCAGCAGTAAATATTTCCTTTGAGGAACTGTCCCTAAATTATATAATGTCTCCCTCACCCTTATATGATTCCCTAGACATGTCTAAGTTGGAAGCCATCTCCAGTCCTGCCAAGTGTCCCAAACAGCACTGGACTCCTCCGCTTTCTGTAATAGTCTTAGAGGGCTCCCTGAAATAGTCAGCCACATTAAGAGACTTCTGGTTAAAAGTTGGGACACCCCTGAATATTTGGGCTTTTGAAGTGAGGGAAGCACAGACACTGATCTTTATGGCAATTTTAGGATGAGGTGCATCGAACCCCGTGGTCACTGAGAAGATAGCTTTGTACCATTTTCAGAAAAGCTATATTCTTACCTCCCTCTTTGTACTATCCCATCCTCCCAGTCTCCCTCAACTCATATGAGTGGGTCAAATCTTTAAATGGAGACAAATCTTTCTATTCCACATGTTGTGATACAACGCTTCAGTTGTGAATAGCCTTGGAAGAAGTAAGATGTACACATGTTATTTTAAACAGAGATGTGATACCATAGGCTTTGTTGATGTGGCCAGGAGGCAGGAAAAGAGGAAAAGGGCACCAAGTCCCAAAGATCCAGGGACAGAGATGGTGAGAGAGGAAGACTTAGAGAGAGAGTGCTGAAAGATGAAAACCATGTTTAATTCACAGCCCAGCTGAAGGCCAGCTCCACCAGGTAGGGTCTATGGATAAAGAAAGCAGTCTATCACCAGCCTCCAATTTCCTATTTTAACATTTGCAGCAATCAAAAAAAAAAGGAAGAAAGAAAGTGAAGTATCTCAGTATGGACACTGCTGATAATTCAAGAAATGCAATTTAATCAGATGTAAAATATAAAAGAACCCAGAGTTCTTTTATAAGATATAATGAAAATAAATTAATATATATTTTTTAAAAATAGCAAATTGATGTTCAGAATAGACTAGATTCCCTTTTCAGAGAATTTAAAGAATTTTACGTGAAGCAACAACCAGCTAGAATTTCTTAATTACTCCAACAGGAGAGACTAGGTAAATCACTTCAGAGAGTCAGGCAAATGAAATGTACAGATGCTGAAAACTCAGTGCAGAATAATTTATATTTAGACAGTGTACACCAAGGATCTGCCTGATAGTAAAAGGCTCTCTGTCCTAACTCTAGACTCTGTCACAGTAGTGCAAAAGTAGCCATACACAGTAATTGAATGTGGCTGTGTTCCAGTAAAACTTTATTTACAAAAACAGCAGCCTAATTTGACTGAAGGGCCATAGTTTGCCGCCTTCTGGTTTGTTGTTAGTTCTGTGGAGGCAGCTGTGATGAATGTTGACCCCATGCACTACAAAATGAAATGCTGCTTCTGGGTCAAACCATGGGATTCATAGGATTTTCACTGTCTGATTTTTAGAAGTAGATCTCCTGGCCTTTCTTCCTACTTTGTCTTAGTCTGAAACCTGCTGTACCTCATTACAACCTGCGAGCCTTCACTTGAATGGGTAGTGACTACAAATGGGGTGCACTGACCAGCAATTGAACCTGAGTTTCTAGCCTGGAAGGGAAGAATTCTTCCAGTGAGCCACCACTTGCCCCCTGACCTCTGGCTTCTTATTGTTGTTAAGTGCCATCAAGTTGGTTTCCAAGGAGCGGCAGGAGAGTTTGAACGCCAACGTTGCAGTTGATCCTACAGCACCACACCAGTGCTATGGCTTATATCATGTTAAAGAGGAGAGATACTGTTTTCCCCATTAGGACTTTGTAACTGGTAACATTTTACAATGTTCTAAAGGATCAGATTCAAATGTCAGCCAAACTGTATTCAGAATTGGCTCTTCTCTTCTAGAACTGGACATAGAAACGCTACCTACTGAGGGGATGGCATAGCACATCCCCCACCCCAAGTTCCTCCTAAGTAACTCACTCACTGAGAGGAGAAGAGCTGATGCTACTAAAATTATCTCTCATGCCAATAGTTTCTTATCACTGAAATGAAAGTGTGATAGGAAGTCAGTGTATACAAAAACCTTGCATAATGCATGCCTTCCTTTTAAAGGAAAGATATTCTCTTGGACCTTCAGCGATGTTTTAGATTATTTTTCATTGTGATGTTATTTAAATATGCAGAAAACTAACACAGCTAAATGCAAAGTACTTTTGCTTTAGCTCTTTTATAATTCTGAAACCAAAACAGATGTAAAAATGAAATATAAAGCCAAGAATAGCCTACTTGGCTGCATTAATATAATGCAGTGGGTGATGGTGTTTTACTAGAAATTACATCACTGCTGACAATGTAAAAATAATATTAATTTGACAGGCCCAAACTATGGAAAAACAGCATTTGCCCCATTATTGGGCCTTTACATACGTAGTGTGAATGTACATTTACAAATGAATTCCCTTTGTGCTTTACCTCATTGGCCAGGGCAGTATTATATCCATTCATAGAAACAAATGACAACCCTAAGATTGAACAGCAGATGATCCAGAAGTCATATTTATTGTTTGCAAAGAGAATTCAAAGTCTCCTGGCAACGCACCAGTGTCCCAGTTTGAGAACCAATGTTAGAGCTACTGGATTACTTAAACTTACCAATGGTCCTGGTATGGTGCTGTAGATAAGCACTTGCTAACCACAAGGAACTGACTGATGGCATTTAACAACTATGTGTTTCTGAAAGGAACCCTGTTGGAAAGATGGTTAAGCACTTGACTGCTAACCAAAAGGTTGGTAGTTCAAACCCACCAGCGGCTCCAAGGTGATCTGCTTCCATAAAGGCTACAGCCAAGAAAACTCTATAAGGCAATTCTACTTGTCACATGGAGTTGCTATGAGTTGGAATTGACTTGACCGTACAAACAACAGCATGTTTCTGAAGTGATGTCTGCTGTTCTATAAGCCGCTATAAAGAGTTCTAGAGGTGCTGTCAGATAACACTGGACTGCTAACCTCAAGGTCCACAGCTCAAATTCACCAGTTGCTTTGCTGGGGAAAGATGAAATTTACTGTGGCTGTAAAAATGTACAGCCTCCGAAACCCTATACAGGGTCGTTAGGAGCCGGAATCTGCTCAATAGGAGTGGGTTTGGTTTGGGGGTTTGTAAGTCCTGGTGTGGCACTGTGGGTCAACGCACTGGACTGAAAAGTCCATTTAAACAGCAAGATCAGTGGTTCAAGCTCACCAGCTTCTCCTTGGAAACCGTACACAAGGTCGCTATGGGTTGGAAATGACTTGATGGCACTTATAAACAACAAGCCTCTATAAGTAGTGCTGGGATGGGGGTTAAGTGTTGCATTAAGCCCTTCCTGTCTCTGCTGGCCAGCCTCTTTTCTATAATAAACCTTTGCTCATATGGAAACCCTGCCTCACCTGACTATGCTTAATCCTTAGAAGGCAAGATTCCTCTCTTGTAGAGCAGAGATATGGCTAGCACTCCCATAACAGATTTTGGTGACCGTGAACAAAGGGACATGAAAAAGGCCTCAGCAGGCCTGAGACTACCAAGGAGGGCATTGAACCTGAACCTGGTGAATGGACAAAAACAGCAGCCAGGATGAAACATTTTCCCTCAGGTAAGGTGAGCCTTGGATTCTAGTCCATGTTTTGGTTTCTACAAAACAAACTTCTTTTCTCTTTTTTTCTTGCTTTCTCTTTCTTTCCCTTTATTGTTTTGCATGTTGTAATAAATTGGAATCAGAAGACTCAACAGACATCTGAGCTTCTGATGAAAGGTCTTTTGGGCCTCAGGGAGTGGGGGAAGAAGAATCACGATTAGAATGTCACCCAAGTGGACCAGGCCACCTGGAACCCTGCTAATGGATGACCTGGTGCAGTTAGGGCAGAGTTCTATATCAAGGTCTCTGATGAAAGGTCTTTGTTCACCACGGAGCGAGAGAGCCCATGGTAGTGTTAGAATTTGTTGGAACTGATAAATTTCCCATGGGACCTGTAGCTTATCCTTTCCTTTTTTTTTTTTTTTTGTAAGTTTTTATTGTGAATTGAGTGATAGTTTACATAGGAGAACATCAGCTTTACTTCATCCTATTGCATTTTGTTTCATTGAAATGATTACAGTCCCCTCCATGCACCATGCACCATGCATCATCATTCATTCAACAGCATTTGCTTCCATGAGCTCTGTTTTGTGTATGTGTGTGTATGTTTTTTGGGGGGACGTACACCGAAGCACTCAGAAGTATATAATCATTCAAACAACTAAACAGTACCATCCCTTTTTTTTTTTTTTTTTTTAAACTGGGGACGATCTCAAACCTCACACTAGCTTTTTGCCCAATAGCTTCTTTTAAACTCCTTGCAAGATTAGTGTCCACCTGAGGAGACCCTGAGTGTATGATTCCTGGTGGAAGATTTTGATGAGCTTCACTGTTGTCTTTGTGAGCCCCAGGAACCTGGGTGGGAGCATACGTTGTTTGTAATAAGAAGACTCCCATGCGAGCCTTATGGCATATGGTATGTATGTGAGTTATACCTACCTGTTTAAGTGTCTGTATTGATGTTGGTTTGGCTTCTTGCTTTGTTACAAGCAAGCTGCTCTACATTGGATGGGGTCAAGATGTGCATGTGGTTTCTAAGTCCTTTACTGTCTGGCTGGGAACAGGCTCCAAGTCCTTTACTGGCTGGACAGACGGAGTGCATGTCGCTGGCCAGTTTCGCACTTTGTTAAGGGAGTTAAATCTGTGTAAGTGTTGGTATTGATATTGTTCGATGTCTAGCTTAGTGTTTTTCTCCAAGGAATATTAAGAGTCTATGGTTTAAGTTCTGTTTAAGACTAGGGTTTAAGACTATGGAGTTGTGGTGTGGCACTGTGGGTTAATGCACCAGACTGCAAAACCATTGGAATTGCAAGGTCAGTGGTTCAAGCTCACCAGCTGCTCCTCAGAAACCCTTGCTATGAGTTGGAACTGACTCAACGGCACTCAACAATAACAACAAATGGTTTAAGATAGACTCCTGAGGTGGCTTTAGGATAAGCACTGGACTACCAACCACAGGATTGATGGTTCAAACTCACTGCTGCTCCTTAGAAATCCTATACAAGGTGGCTACGAGTCAGAACCGATTCAACGGCACTTAACAACAACAGCATAAGGAAACTTGGTGACGCTGTGCATTTACTTTACAGTCAGCAGTTCAAACGCCCCAGCGTCCCCACAGAAGACAGACAAGGATGTCTGCTCCTGTAAAGATGAATAGTTACATAGTCTCATAAACCCCATAGAGGATTGCTATGAGCCGGAGTCCTAGTGTGGCAATGTACTGGAATGCTAACCAAAAGGTTTGTGGTTCAAACACACCAACTACTCCTCGGAAACCCTATACTCATAGGGTCACTATGTGTCAAACTGATTTGACAGCACATAACAACAATGTTGGAATGGACACAATGGCAGTGGGTTTGGGTTTGGTTTATCAGCTTCTATAGTTGGTGGTTTCAACACACCAGCTGCTCCTTGGAAACCCTACACAGAGTCGCTTTGAGTCCTTGACAACTTCAGTATTTCCGTTGATAAGAATGTTGTTTATTGGCCCAGTGGTGAGGATTTTTGTTTTCTTTACATTGAGATGTAATCCATACCGAAGGCTGTTGTCTTTGATCTTCATCAGTAAATACTTTAAGTCAGGGTTGTATTGTCTGCATCTCACAGGTTGTTAATGAGTCTTCTTCTGACTCAGAACCACCCTATATAGGGTTTCCAAGGAGTGGCTGGTGACTTTGAACCACTGATCTTGTAGTTCAAACCAACCTTGCGGTCCAATGCTTATCCTACAACACTGCATATTATTATATTAGTTTCTAGTTGTTTACTGATTTAATTTTGGTGGCTGTAATTTGGGCTTCATAAAAGCAAGTGTTTTTCTTGATTACTTCTTGGATCAAGTATCAATACTCATGGACGCAGCAGTCAAGAAATCAGACAATGTATTGCATTAGGCAAATCTGCTGCATAAGACCTTTTTAAAGTGTTGAAGAGCAAAGATGTCAGCTTGAGGACTGAGGTGCGCCTGACAGTGGAAACATGCAGCTCCGGGCTCCCGCTATTTTTAATGAACCCTGAGATTGGTATTCTGGCATGGGTATTTGAACTCACCAATCAGAGAGTGCTTCCAAATTGAGGACCTAGAGGAGGGGGATCCTGAACCTTTTTTCCAATTAAACCCACCTTTCTTTAGTTCTCACTGCTCCAATAAGAGGTCAAAATGCACCTCATGAATTCAAGCTATTCAGGTCTCTGGGGGAATGTACAGACTTCAAAAGCATTTATCGACCTCTGTTTGAGCTTTCTTTCCCACACTGAGCATTAAGCTACCACATCGCCCTAAGAAACTCTCATTCCTATTAAACCATGCAGTTTTCGGGTGGGTAGAAGGCCAGGAGGGGAGCAGCAGAATGTAAGTCATAGTTTCAAAGTGGAAAACCAAACTTTGATGTGATTTGACAAATGCATGAAAAACAGGCCCCGAGTATTTTAAGCATCAAGTTGCCATAGCATTTTTGCAAAACAGCACTATGAAGAATTGTAATTCTGAAGTGCACATAGTTTTTCCTTTCCCTGATTTTTTCCCATCAGTAAGGACATATGAAGTGTTATGACAAGAGAAAATCTGATGTCAAGGAAATCCCTTCAGATTAGTTTCCGGTAGCAGCTGGGGTTACGTCATGCCATAGCAGAGATTTTGGGTCTGTCCTCCCTTTATGTACCACAGCAACTCTGGGGGTGACTCCGCTTCTCTCCTCCCAACCCACAGGGAGCCAGCAATAGCATTAATCAGCCACTGCCTAATTACCAGCTAACTAATTAGTGGGGAGGGGAGTTCCCAGGCCCCTGCTGTGTGTTAATAATTAATCCATAAAACTGGCTAATCTGACAGCCCCTTCCGTCTATCTTTTTGCAATCATCCAACTACCATAGCTCTCTCCTCCCAGTAACATAAGGTCGAAGCCCAAAGGTTGTCTTCAGTCTTTCCTCTCTCAACACCCAACCCTGCTGGAGCGTTTACCAAAATGCAGTCTTGCTGTTTATCCTTTGATTTGGCCCCTCCCCATCTTGTGCCTGAAACAGGCTACCTAACTAGTCTCCTTGCCTCTCACCTCTTCCCTCTCCAAGGCAACCTCCTTCTGATCCCCAAAACATCATGGTGATGCTTTGTAGACTACATCGTATCACTCCTCTGCTTAAAAATCCTGATGAAGAACTTACCACCTATAAAAATGCAGCCCTGATGTAGGATAAGTTCTGGACTTCTCATTATAAGGCTATTGACTCAAACCTATCAAATGCTCCTTGGAAACCCTATACAGGGCTGCTATGAGTAAGAACGGACTTGAAAGCACTTAACAACACCATCTACCACATATAAAATTAAGTCCAAAATCTTTTGTGGGTGTTCAGAGTCTCCTATGATGTGTAAAACAGCATGGGCTTTATAGATTAGCTGCTTATTCCATTCTTTTTTTAACAGCTTATTCATAAATTGACCACATCACCACTAGCAAACACAAGGGTTCCATCCTGCGATTGGATGAAACCCAGGGAGATAACACCTCTTTCAGTGATTCTACACAACACAGTTAATTTGCAAATAACAGGGTAGCTTGATTACTAAAAGCTCCAGAAGCAGCCTGTAGAAGGCACCTCCTGGCTCGCTTCCCCTAACCCGCTCACCATCTTATTCACTGCTTTGAATAGTTGACTAGTCTCTCTTTCTTCATCTGCTAGTTGTTCTCCCACCTCCTTGGCTACTTTATCTGAGTCTTTTTTATTCCCTCTCTTCAGAGAATCCAATAGTCCCTGTCCCTCTTTTCTCTGTTAATCTTATCTGGTCCGATGGCCTCAGGACCCTTCTACACTCTGATGACTCTGAAATTTCTATCTGTGACGCTGGCTTCTCTCCGAGCCCCAGATTTGAATACCCAACTGCCAACTTGATGATTTTAAAGAGATATCACAGATACAATACTTAAACAGTTCTTGCTTTTCCCAATCTAGCCTCCAACTGGAGTTCCAAGGTGGGACAAATGGTTAATACTCTTAGCTGCTAACCAGGAGGCTAGAGGTTCAAGGCCATCTAGAGATTAAATAAAAGGCCTGCTGATTTCGTTTCATAAAGTCATCTGCTGAAAATCAGCAGCAGCACAGTTCGACTCTGACACGCATGGGGTTGCCATGAATTGGAATTGATTTGATGGAAGTTGGGTTTGATAACCTCCAAGCAACTCCTCCCTTTAGTTTATCTGACATTTCATTAAGTAGCATCCATCAAGTTAGTCAGGCACAAAACCTAGGTGACTTCTCAATGAGGCCTTCCCTAACCAACTCTGGTATGACAGATGGCTTTTATATGGCCTTTCTCGCCATGATTTTGTAACTCCCACCAAATGAGTCAGCGGTGGTTGTTAAGTGCATTCAGTTCAGTCACAGTGACCCTATGTAGGGTTTCCGAGGAGTGGCAGGTGGGTTTGAACTGGCAACCATGTAGCTAGCAGTCCAGTTCTTATCCACTATACCAAGACTATGCAAATAAGATGCATGTGATACACCTAGGGGATTGGAAAGCTTGCCAATAATGCAAATAAGTATATGGCACCCTGTGGCGATGGGGCCATGCAGATCAGGTATATAGAATCTTAACAAGGGATTGGTTAGTTTTGTCATCATGCTGAGCTGAAAATGAGACATCCCAGAGATGAACAATGGAAACCTTGCTACAACCAAGAAGAAGCGACAAGAGTATGTTCTTTGGACCCAGAAGTCCCATGTTGAGAACCTCCTAGAATGAGGAGACAGAGAGGGGCGGGGGGTATTACGCTGGAGACAATCCAAGATGGCATAAGATAGTGAGAAATGCCAGCAGCAGAACCAGGACAGTAGCATGCGACAGTGCAGCCAGATGGCTATAGTGGGTGTGCCACCCATGAACAAGAGAGCTCAGTGCATTCATGCAGAAGGCTCCCTGCTGGAGCGGGGTGTCTCTGGGCACATATCGATGGAGCTAAAGAGCTTTGTAACACTTGCCTGAGCAGGGCAGAGGCCAGGACAGCCCAAGAGGCTCAAGGGAATCAATGGGCCAAGGACCAAATAGCTAAGAGGCTTAGGGCAGAGAAGGCAAGGGCAAGAGAGAGAAGCCGGCTTGTGAGCCTGCCTGAGAAGCTGTCCTGGCCAAATAATTGTATACTGAGTTGTTCCTGTTATTTCCCTAAGAAATCCTATAATCATGAGTATTGTCTGGGAGTTCTATGTGGTCACTGCAATGAATTATTGGGCCCAGCAGAGAAGTAGAATGTCATGGGAAGAACCGCTAGTGTCAGAGTTGGTAAGAAGGTGGGAGAGAGGAGGCATGTCTGGCCTCTACCTCGTAGGACTCAGTCTCAGGATTCTCTCCCCCTGGTGGAGTTACAGGAGGTCGGACACTTTCCCAACACCATTTTTAAAAAATCAATCTACTTAAAACTGCAACTTTTCCCTTCCCCAGTACCCCTGTTTTGCACTACTTTTTCTCTTACCATACGGTTGTCATCTTCTGAAAATAATAATTTACTTAATTTTTATGTTTATTTTCTGTCTCTCTCCTTCCCCTATTAAGAGGTAAGCGCCACAAAGGTAGGGATTTATAACTATTGTTTTCCATTTGCTTATCCAAGCACAAAGGCTGGTCCTTGCAGGTCGTTCAATAAGTATTTGAAGCACAGTGAGTCATGCTTGATTCAGCTCCTGCCTTCCCTCATAGCTTACATCTGACTCAGCAACAATTGTGATAAGCTCCACTTTCACATACACACAGGAATCTGACCACTTCTCACTACCTCCATTGCTAATACCCTCATCCAAGTCACCTCCATCTGTTATGTGCACTATTCCAAAAGCCCCTCGCTTGGTTTCCCAGCCTCCATCTCCAGTCCATACAGCCATCAAATGGTTTTCTGAAAGCAGAAATCAGATCATGGCACTCCATGGCTCAAATCTCTCCAATGCCATCCCACAGTAGACTGCAGTCTACACTTCGGCCTCGTTTTCTGTACTCTCCCATCATTCCATGTTTTTCAGCCACAATGTCCTCCTTGCTGATTGCCGAATAATCAATGTTACCCTTGATCTGGAGCTTTACACCAGCTCTGTATCTTGCAGAAGGAGTCCTGATGACACACAGTTGAGCACCCAGCAGCTAACCAAAAAGTTAGCAGTTCGAACCCACCAACCACTCCATAGGAGAAAACTGTGGCTGCCTGTAACCATAAATATTCCAACCCTATGGGGGCAGTTGTACTTTGTGCTGTAGGGGTTGCTGAGTTGGAAGGACCCAACAGCAACAGGTTTTGTTTTTATATTTTTCAGGGTAAACTTTATCCCTGACTATCACGTAGCTCCTTTTTCACACTATTCAGGGCTTTTGTTCAAATGTCATCTCTTCCAAGAAGGCTTCCTTGACTGCCTCATGTAAAATACTGCCACCTTCCATCCCCACCAAATATTATCCTTACTCCATAGAACTTGTTTTTTTAGTTTTCTCCATAGAACTTGTTGCCAGAAATAAAATATATTAGATTTCTTGTTCATAAACTAATTTCCTTGGGCGATTGTAAACTCCAAGTGGGCAACAATCTTTGACATGCTCATCTTGCATTCCCCCAAGGTCCAGAGGTGCCTGGCACATAGCAGAGGTACAGTAATTGCATGGCGAAACTCATTCCCAGGGCTGGCACTCAATGCCCTCTGAGGCCAGTGCTGTCCATAGGGGCAATGATGTGGCCTCACAGTAGAAGGAGCAACTGTTACCAGTGGAACAGTTCCAAGGCTTATCCTTTATACTGGAATTCCTGGGGTGTGCAGATGGTTAACAAGCTTGACTGTCAACCAAAAGAGTGAAGGTTTGACTCCACTCAGAGGCTCTTAGAAAAGAAGTCCTATTGATCTTCTTATAAAACTCAGCCAGTGAAAACCCTGTGGAGCACAGCTCTTCTCTGACCCACATGGGCTGCCATGAGTGAGTGTTGATTCAGTAGCACTAGATCCTCTTTGGCCCTTTAGGCAGGTTGCAAAGAGCTTCTCGGTGGCCACCTCGAGCCAATCACACGCATTTTGGGTCCTGACGCTAATGCAGCTTTCAGTTGGGTTTAACGTCTGTGAGGGTCTATCAAGAGAACAAATCCAGTTGGAAACCCTGTGGAAGTCAGTTTAACATGAAGGCTAAAAAAGAGCCAGAACCAAACAACACCACTGCTGTTGAGTTGATTCTGACTCACAGCGACCCTATAGGAGAGGGTGGGCTGCACCATAGGCTTTATGGATCCTAAATATCACATCTGTCTCCAACAGAGCAATTGGTAGGCTCGAACCACCGACCTCTTGGTTCACAGTTGAACACTTTAACACTGACTGGTAGCTACCCTGTATAGGGTTTCCAAGGCTGGAAATCTTTATGGGAACAGAAAACCTCATTTTTTCTCCTTTGGAGTGGCTGGTGGATTTGAACTGTTGATGCTGAAGTTAGTAGTATAGTGCTTATTTTACAGTGCCATCAAGGCTCCCTAATAAGAGATCCAGTTCCAATTAAGTTCCTCATGGTGAAGAGGGTAAAATAAACTTGAAAGAGTGAGTGAGAGGAAGAAGTGTTCTATCAGGAAGTATCTTCTAATGCTGTCTTTATCTAACAGTTTCTAAGCTTAAAGAAAACAAACCCCCCTGCCATCAAGGCAATTCTGATACCTAGAAACCCTAGAAAACAGAGTAGGGTTTCTGAGAATGTAAATCTCTATGGGAGCAGACCACCTCATCTTTCTGGGACACACAGATTGGATGCTTTAAGAGAGAGGAAGGAGAGAAGGAGGTCTAGAAATTGGCAAAGCTTTAATGCTAAAAAATAAAAAAGATTCTGATGCCCTGAGTCCTTTTACTGGAGGATGAGGGGAGATGCTCTCCAGCACCTTCCTCCTGAGACAAAGAGCTTGGAACAGTAGAAAGAAGACCAAACCCAGAGTGCTAAATCTCAGGTAGGCGACCCAGCCGTGCTGTCGAGTTCCTGTGCAAGTCAGTTAATGTCACTAAGGCACACTGTCCCCATCTGTTAGAGCAGTGGCTTCACTTTTCTTTTTACCATGTTGGCCACTCCTATAAAGGGTTTGTTTGAGAAAGAAATAAACAGAGACAACGAGATAACCTACTCTATCTGCCAGAGAGACTATGAAGATGCACAAAGATCCTGCAGAGAGCAGACACTGCGGATGCACAGAAACCACCACAAGGGGGCTGCCAAAAAGTTCACTGAAAGATTTTATTATATTTTCATTCCAGTTTTCCAGGAACTTGTTAAAGCTCCCTCATATTTGAAGTGTCCAGATTTGATATCATGGAAAGCACATTAAAGAAAATGTCCATGAATGGTTCCTGAGTTCATTTTTGTACTAGCCTCTGTGCATCGTATTAAAAACAAATACGGTCCGGCTCTCATGGAATATGGAGTCAGTTGGAGGAGTTAGACATTACTAAATAAAACAGTACATGTACACGTTTTAATTGCCAAATTCTCTGAAGGGAAGAAAGTCACTTCTCTGAGGACATTGATAGAGGTATCCGGTCTAGTCTGGGTGTACAGGAAGGGTTCCCCAGAGAAAGACACTTCAGGAAGTTCTGTAGGACAAGCAGGGAACAGCTCGAGGGAACAACATACACAAGAACTGGGGTGGTATTATAGTTCCACAATGGAAAGTGACACCAAAGCCCAATGTGGAGGAGAGCTAGAGGGGTGACCAAGGTGGTGAAGACACAGGAACCACACTGACCTTCCAGACACATGAAGAGTGGAGCTCAAAACTATTCACAGGTACAGAGGACTGACCTGTGAACAGAGGCTATACTTTGCCAAGCCTATTTGTTTTAATATTGAATGTTATTTATTTTGATTACTGAGTTTTTGACACCCCTTTAAATTTTGCATCCTATCCCTGGTGGTGCAATTCATCATGGCATGCTTGGAAAATCATAAAAAGCTTCAAGAACATTTTTTCCTTTGAGAAGTAGCTTCGGCATTCACATGAAATCATCTTGACAAGTTCATTTTTCAATATTTCCATTCCTCACTTATCGACATAGTTATTTATAATACAAAGTGAAGGTCATTATGTGAAAATCAATGTTGTGTGAAAATGGAGG
>NW_006408597.1:6023990-6026619 GCF_000296735.1 Chrysochloris asiatica
TCCCGCGGAGCGACTGGTAGTTTCGAACCGCTGACCTTAAGGTTCGCAGCCCGATTCGTAACCACTACGCTACCAGAGCCTTACACCACAGCATTTGCTACTGCCAGATTTACATCGCTACTGTGCAAAATAGCTGGATTTTTTTTTTTTTTTTACTGTTATCAATGCAAAATGTTGGATAAACAAGTTAATTCATATGTGAGGAGTACAATAGTGTGGGAATACAGTAATGAGCACAGCTTTCCATGGCAAACAAAAGCTAATAAACCCACTATGAAAAACACATCGCAAGTGATTTGAAAGAAATCTATTTTTACTTGATAATCAGAGGTGGTTTGACAAGTTTACTATCTGGGTTAACCTATATTTATAATCCCTAGGCTTTATAGAGAATCCAAAAGGACTAATAGAAGGATTGCACAGCTAGAAAAGAGGTGTGATTAGGAATTCCTGCACGTCCTCAGTGTAATCCATGCTTTGGCGTGTCACAGAATCAGTGTAAAGCCAGGATCACATTATCCATAATATGCTGTGTGTCTCAAGTTCTCAGCCCATACCCCATAGCCCCTGGAGGCCTTGTGTAGCACCACTGCGGGTTAATGCGCTGGACCGCAAGGTCAGTTTGAAGCTGGACTACAAGGTCAGCAGTTCAAGCTCAACAGCCACTCCTTGAAAACCCTGTACAGTGTTGCTATGAGTCATAACTGACTCAGCGACACTTATGAACAACAACAACAACCGTGTAGCCCCTAGGTGTTCTTCATATTTCCAGGAGTCTCTGTGTTTCTCTCATATATGCACACAAGTACCTCTCATCCCAGGAAGGCCATAGGATGCCTTGGGTCTGAACCTGTAGGAAGGAGCCCGGGTTGCATACTGGGTTATATGTTGAACTGCTAACTGCAAGGTCAGCAGTTTGCATCCACCAGCCACTCCACAGGAGAAAGATGAGGCTTTGTACAGATTTACAGCCCTGGAAACTCGATACGGGGTCACTATGAGTCAGACCCGACTGGACAGCATGAAGCAGCAGCACCTATAGGGACGGAGGGTCTGGGGCAGCACTGGGGTGACACTGCATGTTTGGAGCAGCCACGCTGGGCAGCTGTCCCAGTGGACCTCTTCTTCTGCTACAAAAACTTCCATTAAGTCCTTCAAGAAGACAAAAGGTCAGCCCAAACAAAAACTACTACCACACACATACATACATTCATTCGCATTCCAGCATATAGTCTCTCTTCATTTCTCCGCTTGATTCCATAGAACCAAGCCATACAAAACTAGCTACTTTCCATACAGAAATAAAAGTCTGAACATGGGAATTTTCAGTAGAGCATAATGAAGCAGAACATTTGATCTGGAAGGAAAACTGCCCATTCCAGAGGGTTCCTTGAATTTCTCTTCCTAGAGAAAGAGGCTCACCCAGGAACGCAGAAGTTGTCAGGACCAGGCAGCCCAGATAGACCCAGGAGATGGGAAGGCAGGCATGGGACCTCATGGGTGCACCTCCAGAAGAGAAGGGATACAGACTGATTGCAAAAAGGGGATTAAGAAGGCACGTGAGGATAAGTGTGTGAATAGGTCTGGAGAAGACAGTGAGAGTTGCAAAGGAAGGAGAATAGTTCCAGGAATTGAGAAAACTAAAGAGGAGTAGATTGTTCTTGTCGATTTATATCAACCCATGCATAACAACCCCACAAACAACTGAACAAAATGCTATGCAGTCCTGTGCCATCCCCATGCTTGGTTGAGGACCACACACCATTGTGATCCATAGTGTTTTCACTGCTGATTTTCAGAAGAAGATCACCAGGACATTCTTCCTAATTCATCTTCGTATGGAAGTCCCACTGAAACCTGTTCAGCATCTTAGCAACACATAAGCCTCCACTGACAGATGGGTGATGGAGGCACATGAGGTGTACTGGCTCTTCTGCATGGAACCAAAAGTGAGTTTTAAGAAGTGTGGGTGTGTATTTCTAGGGATGAGATCCTTCATCACATGTAAGAATTGGATATGTGGGTCCCGCCTTATAGCTGAGTTATAAAAATAAGAAGCCCCAGGCTAAGGATGGCCTGAATCTTGTCCATGTCTTACCCATACATGTGTATCCTGAGTCTATCCCCTTTTAATATTAAGCACTATACTCCGCTGTATGGGACATCGGAATGTGTTACACATCCAGCAGTTGATGGTCATTTGGGTTGTTACTAGCTTGAAGTTAACGAGATGAAAGCTGCTATGAATATTTGCATTGCAGGTTCATTTAAACGTATGTTTTCATTTCTCTTGGACAAACAGTTAGGAGTGGATTGTTGCATTATATGGTACAGTACATGTAATTTAAGAACAAAACCCCAAATTGCTCAACTATTTCCCAGTGGGGGTCCAATTTTGCATTCCCACCAGCAATATATTATACTTCCAGTTTCTCCCTCATCAACACCACATGTTTTTTAATGTGGTTGTTGTTGTGAAGTGCCGTCAAGTCATTTCTGACCCATAGCGACCCTGTATAGGGTTTCCGATGAGAGACTGGTGTACTTGAACCACCGACCTTGCGGTTCAAACTGACTTTGCAGTCTAGCACATTAATCCACAGTGCCATACCAGGACTCCATATTTTTT
>NW_006408597.1:6030431-6068273 GCF_000296735.1 Chrysochloris asiatica
AGGGGGGGATTTCTAGGATATACCCTTTGGTTGGTTGATGATGCATGGAGAGGATTGGAACCATGGCAATGAGATGATATACGATGGAATGAATGTAAAACTAAAGCTGTCTCATGTAAACTACCATATAATGCACAATAAAACATTTTTAAAAATGTGATGCATTAAAAACTGTCATACGGAATATGGTGGATCCCTATGATAAACATTGGACTACAAACTACAAAGTGGACAGTTCAAGCCCTCTGGTCACTCCTAGGGAGAACGATGAGGCTTTCTGCTCCTGTGAAGCTTTCCAGCCTCAGAAATCGTATGCAGGGTTGCTATGAGTTGGAAATGACTCGATGGTACACAATATTTAAAGCATTTTCTTTGTACCAACCACCTTTCTAAGTGCCTTCCATCAATAGTGAAACCTGAGTGCCAGAAACTAGTGACACCAATGAGGTGGCCATGAGTTGGTATGACAACTGGTTTACTGCTTTTCCAGCTAAGTTGAGTGCTAGAAGCCTGGCTCACTCTTGTGTGTGACTTGTGCAGCAGTCACGAGCGACTTTTACAGTAGAGATTTTCCAGGTATTTGCTGGATGGCTCAGGCATTAGTTGAGCCCCTTCAGATGTACCAGTTCGGACTCTGGAAGGATATAGGATAGCTCACAGACAGATGAGAAAATGACTCACCAGGTCTCAAGACAGCACTAGGAGCAGAAAGGAAGGAACAGACTCCTTGGGCCCTACCATCTTAGGAATTACCTTCAATCATCCTCTAACCTTATATCAGCTTTCACTCAAGGCTCAAGCTTCCAACTCATCTGATTCCTGGCTCTACCACCTTGGCTACTGAACCTCTGTGCTTAGGATTTCTCTTTAGAAGAAGGGGGCTAAATCCCTGAAGAAGCCCTTGGTGGTATTGTGGTTTAGACACTGAGCTGCTAACCATAAGGCTGGCAGTTCAAACCTACCAGTTGCTCTGCATGAAAACTATGAGGCTGTCTGCTCCTGTATAGATGGAAAGCTTCAGAAACAAGGTCAGAGGTTCAAGTCTACAGAAACTTCATCTTTCTATAGGAGATAGAATTTTAGGAGATAGATGCAATTTCTATTGCAGCCTTGGAAATCCTCCTATACAGGGCCACTATGAGTCAGAATTGACTCGATGGCACTTAACAGCAACATGAGTCAGTATTGATTTAAAGACAATAAGTTCTTAATGCTGTGGGAAGACTGGATAACTCAGTAGGGTAAAGTCTGTGAAAACAATAACCCATGTAAGGCAGAAACCTATCACAGAAGAAAACTCAAGTATTTACCATTGATAATGATCTTTAAAAAGTAGTAAGACTCCACTGTGCCAAAGGAAAAAAACTTGAGAGACTTGGAGAAACAAGGTGTTCTTGCCTACGCACTACTTATTGCTCCTTAAACACACACAAAATACACAGGGAGGGGTCTACATTAATGAGTCTACCCCAGATCAGCAAATGAGAACTTGGTAAGCCACAAGAACAGCAGATGGTACATACAAAAGACCAAAAAAAAAAAAAAAAAAAAAAAAAAAAAAAAAAAAATCAGAGTATTGTTGTTAGAAGCTAGAAAATGTGGATTTTGTAATCAAGGATAAGAGTTGAGGGTATTCTAAGAGATTATGAGTTCACGGTGGAAAGTCCCTCTTTGGCTCTTGGTTCAATGACTAGCCCACCATTGGGAAACTATTTATAGCCAGATACATCAACAGGTACATCATTAAACTCTCTTGTGGCAGTCTCAAAGTGGACCCCTTCTTTAAATTTACTGCCAGAATCTCTTACTGGTACAGCCTTACCGCCTGCTGTCCTCTTCCTTTGTGGCATTTATCAAAGTCCGCAGTTATATATTAATTTATATGATTATGTAAGACGTATAAGACCTCTAGACTGTAAATTCCATAAGGCCTGGGGAACCTTGTTTTGCCAGTCTTACTAATGTTACTACCAACCAGGATGTGGTCTGACAGCTTCCAGAAGCTTAATGAAAAGAATAAAGTAATGAATGAACTACCCATTCTAGCATTCAGACATATGCGATTGGGAATTATACCTTGAAGCGCTCCATGTACTTCTTTCTCTGTTAGATCAGAGGTTGGCAAACTTAAATCCTGTGGGCCAAATCTAGCTGTCACCTGTTTTTTGAAATAAAGATTTATTGGAACATAGTCACATGCATTCATGTATTATCCATGGGTGCTTCTAGCTACAGTGGCAGATTGAGTGGTTGATAACAGAGATTGTATGATCCATAAAGTTTAACTGATTTATTATTTGGCCTTTCACAGAAACATTTGCTGATTCCCACTGTTTTTATTGGATGCGGTTGAGTCACTTCTACCTTAGAGTTACCCCATGTACAACAGAACGAACCACTGCTTGGTTCTGTGCCGTCCTCACAATTGTTGTGTTTGAGTCTATTCTTGTAATCACTGTGTCAGCCCTTCTCATTAGCGTCTTCCTCTTTTTCTCTGACCTGCTGCTTCACTAGAGATGTCCTTCTCCGGGAATTGGTCTCTCCTGATCACACGTCCAAAGTATATCACACAAAGTTGAAGGCTCACCATCGTCACTTTTAACGAGCATTCTGGTTGATTTAGGAGCTCTGGTAGAGTAGTGGCTATGAATCGGGCTGCTAACCTCAAGGTCGGCAGTTCGAAACTACCAGTGGTTTCACGAGAGAAAGATGAGGCGGTCTGCTCCTGTAAAGATTTACAGCCTCGGAAACCCTATGTAGGGTCACTGTGAGTCGGAACTGACTCCACGGTACTTAACAACAACAACAACTGGCTGATTTCTTCATTCTTTAAGCATTCCATGCCATATTCAATATTCTTTTCCAACACCATAATTCAAAGGCATCAATTCATCATTGGTCTTTCTTATGCATTGTCCAGATTTCACATGCATAGGAAGCAAGTGAAAATGCATGAGTTGGCTTGTTGTTGTTGTTAAGTGTCGTCCCGTAGCGACCCTGTATAGGGTTTCTGAGGAGCAGCTGGTGTGCTTGAACTGCCGACCTTGTGGTTCAAACCAGCCTTGCATTCCAGTGCATTGGCCCACAGCACCACACCAGGACTTGGGCTACTGCACTGTTATTCTCACTCAGAACAGAAATTCCTTTTCCTCTGTACTCCCTCAGCACCTTGTTTCACTGAATAATGACTCAAACCCTCAGGCTTGGAACATACAGTTTTCCACTAGAGATGAAAGCTCGCAGAATATATTTCTTGGCTCAATAAAAGTCCCTCTCTACTTCTGAGTCCCTCTTTATAATGAATCATAGCAGTTTCAGGCTTGTCAGGGTTGCTGAAGATGAAATCAGCCCATACCTGAAAAGGACTGCTCTTAAGTCATCCCAGGAAGAAAAATTTCAACACTTTCCATCAATAATACCAGGCTGTGAAGGCTGTGTCATAACACAGAATGATGGGCAAGACAAGATGGTAAGTGACAAAAGTCATGCAAAACTGAATGCACTTCAACACAATTTTATAAAATGTAAATGCTGAGACAAAGACTAAAAGCAATACTCAAACTGAAGACAGGTGTTGAGATTAAACAGTAGGATTATTCGCACTTGTCTTCTTTCTCCCAGTTTTAACTTACAATGAGGATGGCTGTGAATGACAATACCAGCTCTAGCTGGCATTTACTGAGCGCTGTCCCCAGCACCTTGCTCTTTAGAGCCATGATCTCATAGAATCCTCACAACCACCCAAGAGATTGGTGTTGTTGCTGTTAAGTGCTGTTGAGTCAGTTTCAACTCACAGTGACCCTACTATGCCCAACAGAACAAAACACTGCCAGTCCTGCACCATCCTCACCATTGTTGTTAGGTTTGAGCCCCTTGGTGCTGCTACTGTGTCAATCCATCTCATCGGAGATCTTCCTCTTTTTCAATGATACTTCTTACCAAGCATGATGTTCTTCTTAATAACATGTCAGAAGTTCGAGAGACAAAGTCTCACCATCCTTGCTTCTAAGGCGTATTCTGGCTGAACTTCTTTAAACATAGATTTGTTTGTTCTGCCAGTCCATAGTACTTTGAGTATTCTTCTCCAAAACCACGACACAAATGGATCAATTCTTTTATGGTCTTACTCATTCATTGTCCAACTTTCACATGCATATGAGGTGATTTAAGATGCCATGACTTGGGTTCAGTGACTCTATGTATTCTTTTCTTTTCTTTTGATGCTTTCTGCATCTGTCACTATTTTGTCCAAGTTGTTGCTATGTGCTGCCGAGTGAGTTCTGACTCATAGGAATCCTGTATAGGGTTTCCAAGGAGCAACTGGTGGGTTTGAACTACTGATCTTGTGGTTAGCAGTTCCAGTGCTAACAGTCCACAACAAGATTCCATTTTGCTCATAGAATCCTTCAATATTGTAATAGAGGCTTAATTTTTTTCCCTTCATCTCTTTGAGATGTGCTGAACACGCTTTTCCTTTTAGGTTTTCTAACAATAGGTCTTTGCACATTTCATTATAATACTTGACTTTTTTTATTCTTGAGCTTGTACCTAAGAGGGAGACACAATTGTTCCCCCAATTTTACAAATGGGAAATCTCTGAATAAATGAAGGAAAGGAAACGGAAGCAGAAGGGAAAAGGGAGAGGGGAACATAAAACAGAAAGGGTCATGGGAAAGAGGGAGGAAAAAGAGAACCAGAGAAGAGCCACCAGAGCCCTCTTTTTGTTGTTGTTGTTGTTGTTGGTAGGTGCTTTCTTTCAAGGAGCATTAAAAACCAGTTGGTGTCAAGTTTATCTCAGCTCACAGAGACCCCATATGTGTCAGAGTAGAACTGTGCTCCGTAGAGTTCTCAATGGCTGATGCTTTGGAGGTAGATCAACTCGTTCTTTCTTCTGAAGCACCTCTGTGGGCACTCTAACCTCCAACCTTCAGTCAGTAGCCCAATGATTAATTGCTTATGCCACCTCTGGTAGCATAGTGGTTATGAGTTGGGCTGCTAACCTCAAGGTCAGCAGTTTGAAACTACCAGCTGTTCCGTGGGAAAAAGATGAGGCTTTCTTTTCTGGTAAAGATTTAGAGCCTTGGAAACCCTATGCAGGGTCACGATGAGTTTGCACCGACTCCACAGCAAACCACCACCACCCAGGTATTCCTTAGGGAACACACTGCTATTGTTGTTGCTGTTATGTGCCGTTGAGCCAGTTTCAACTAATAGCTACCTGTATAGGGTTTCTGAGACTATACATTTTTAAGGGAACAGAAAGCCCCATCTTTCTCCTGTGGAGTAGCCGGTGGATTTGAACTACTGACCTTGTAGTTAACAGTCCAATACACAACTCACTGTGCCACCAGGGGTCCTAAGGAACATTGTTGTTGTTGATGTTAAATGCTCTTGAGTTGGTTCTGACTCACAGTGAATCTGTATAGGGTTTCTGAGGAACAGCTGATGAGTTTGAACCAATGACCTTATGGTTAAAAATGACCTTGCAGTTCAGTGCTTATCCTACAGTGCCATACCAGGCATTGTTGTTGTTGCTTTGAGTCAGTTCCTACTAGAGTTTCTGAGGAGCAGCTGGTGGGTTTGAACTGCCGCCCTTATGGTTCTCAGTCCAGTGCTGATCTGACAGCGCCACACCAGGAATCCATTGCTGTTGTTTTGTTAAGTGTTGTCAAGTCAGTTTCTGCTCATAGTGACCCTGTATAGGGTTTCCAAGGAGTGGTTGGTGAGCTTGAACCTCAAACCTTGCAGTTCAAACCGATCTTGCAGTCCACAACACCACACTAGGACTCCAGGAGTCCATTAGTAGGTATTTAAAATCATGATGTCCCTCCTGATGTTGAGCTTAGGTCTGGCTGAACATCAAGCCTGTTCTCAAAGGAGTTCATTTTGCCTATTGCCAAGACAGAAACAAGCTGATGCCAGTGTATATGAAGACACTCAAGTGACATTTTAAAGCAATATAATCTAAGGAACTAAGCCGTATGTTTCTGGCAGAGCTATGTTTTCAAATCAACCAGCCAGTATTAATAAAGCTCCCACATCCTTGGGCTTTTTAGGATATAAGAGCCAGCACACCAGGTTTACTGTTGCATGAGAAAGACATCTTTGGGAAAATGTCATCTTGGTGCCAACAAAGATTCGTATTTACAAGTGTATACAGCAGTGTTGTCTCCAGACTCATTCAGCATGTATTAAAATTTTTTCTTATCTTGTAATATAATTTTCAGTTACCTAGGTTCATGTTTCTTAATGTCAAGAGCATGCTTGAAAAAAAAAAAAATAACAACAAAACATCAGTACATATATCAGGGAGCTTCAAAAAAGTTTGTGGAAAAGTCCAATATCTTTTCTTTCCATTTGACCATGAGCTTTTTAGTATTTCACCAAAGCAGGATATTTGTTTGGACAAATATTATCAGCAGTAACAAAGGCTTGGTGTTTTCTGAGCTCTTTAGAGTTTTTAACTGTTTTCCCTTTTATTCTCTTTCTTGAGGCATTTACTCTGGTTACAAAGTGTACCATCCAAATGGCCATTTTTCAGTACTTTCCATGCAGACAGAAACTGACCTGTCCACCTGATCGTGTATGATCATTACATCAGACTTTCTGCTTCTGAATACAGCCTCCTTGATGGCTGCAAAGGAGTTTGTTACCCCAGAGACAGACACTATTCCCATGCATTTATGTAACAAGACCCACCATTGCTTCCAGTGACTCATTTAAGCTGGGACACATGTATTCAGCATCTATTTAAATAGCATTTATTGCTATAGTAGTTAGACACTTGGACAAGCCTGCTATTTTTACAAGAAAATAGAAAAAAAAAACCAAAACTGTACAACGAGGTGCACGCTAATGCCTGTCAGCGATCATCATCTTCCTTGGCCAGCAGAACTGGTGGGTTAGAATCAGGTCAAATTGTCCCCAATAACAGGCGTCAGTCATCTGGAATGTTTTTGTTATCACAGACAGAAATAGGTCACTTCAGCACACCCAGAGTTGGCCAATTAGACTAAAGTTCTTCTGAAGTCAGAAGTAAAAGGAGTAGATGCTTAGACTTCCTCAAAGGAGGCAGGCTGCAATCCTGGAGGAGATCAGTGCTTCAGTGTTTGGTGCGAGGCAGGTTCTAGGCCACCACTATGAAGGGGACATCACAATAGACTGAGTCACACCTACTTTCTGCTTTCCTAGTGCATGCAAAAGTTTTACACTATCGTCTATAAAAGGAGTCCTGATGGCAGAGTGGGGTGCATGTTGGGCTGCTAATCACAAGCTCAGCAGTCGGACTCCATCAGTCACTGAATGGGAGAAAGAGGAGGCTTTCTGCTCCCATAAAGATTTACAGCTCGGAAACACTACTTAGGGTCACTAGGAGTCGAAATCAACTCAATGGCAGTGGGTCAGTGAGTTTCTTTCTTTCTTTCTCTTTTTCTTTTGTAATCTATTAAGGAGTCCTGGTGTGGTGCTGTAGGAGAAGCACTGAACTGTTAACCTCAAGGCGGGCAGTTCAAACCCATCAACTGCAACTAAGAAACCCTATCCAGGGTTGCTATGAGTCAGAACAGATTCAACAGCACTTAACAACTACAAATGTGCAATGTCATTATGCAGAAGTCCGAACTATTGTAAGAATGCCAAAAATGTGACACTGAGGCCCAAAGTGAGCATGGTGCAGATACACTTTCTAAACACAATAAACTGAAGGTGATACAATGACTTCTACCTGTCTGCCTCCTACAACCAAGGGTGTTCACAGGCTAATGTTAGGGCACTTGAGGACTTAGCCACAGTTCATATGCAATGTCTGTTGGCATGCCATCTGGATTAAAAGCCAGCAAAATATAATGGGAAGAAGACAGGTCCAGATAGCAGATTGTTTTTGGCTTCACCTGGTTCAACTAGAGTTAGGATCAGGTGGGGCCATCTGCTTTGGTTCATGAAGAGGCTGTAGCAGCGTGTGCATGGCAGGCATTTCCAGCCACAAGCTCTCTGAAGTCCAGAGCACCAGGCTTTTATCAGCAACACTCCCCTCGTCAGCTGCTGCAGAATGAGAACAACAATTACCTAACTCCGGGACACCAGTTCCTCTGTTTCCATACTGGAAGTGAAGGCCACACTCCTAGGATTGCCCTAAGGACAATGGCATAATGATTGGAAAGTGGTTGATACCTTAGAAAATTGTGTACCAATGATAACTTTGTTATTGTATTTGTAATTCCCATAATTCCTTCTATATTGAGCATTTATATCTCCTTCACAAGTCGGTCAAAATAATTCACATCATATATTAGTTAGCCCCATCTTACCCTTTATGTGTAGTATGTCATGACTATTTCTGTGTACTAACTCCTGATTGAAATCAAAGTTATTGAGAGGATTTAGACTGAGTCATCATTCGTATGGAGAGTTTTCCACAAGGACGTTATACCAGAATCTAACACATCACAGAATGAAGCATGCCATTTACCAAAATGTTCAGGTAGGGATATACATATTGTTGCTGTTGTTATTAATTGCTGCTGAGTCGATTCTGACCCATAGCAACCCTGTACAGGGTTTCCAAGGAGCAGCTGGTGACCTTGAACCACCAACCTTGCTGCTCAAACGACTTTGCAGTCTGATGCATTAGCCAGCCACAGTGTTACACCAGGACTCCAGGATATTCATAAATGTTGTTGCTAAATGCCATCTAGTTGATCCCGACCCATAGCGACGCTGTATAGGGTTTCCGAGGAGCAGCTGGTGAGCTTGAACTGCAGACCGTGTAGTTCAAACGGCTTTGCAGTCTGGCGCATTAGCCCACAGCGCCACACCAGGACTCCATATATATAAAAATAGGTTTAAACAAATATAACATTTGTGTAAACAATATTTTTTGGCCAGTCAAAGAAAAGTGAATGTCTTCTTGTGCTTAAGCAAATACTACACTTTGCCCTATGTCAGAAAGGCAAGTTTGGCATCTTTGCGTGTACTCTGTAAAAGCCCAAGACAAACTGTACAAAGACATATGTGCAAACTTTCCTCCCCTGTTTCTTCTTTTACACAAAGCGTCTCTAGGCCTCAAGCTCTATGAGAGGCTTAGACATGGCCATGGTTCACTTGTAACTGTACCATAATGATAAACTAGGCATTCAAGGAAAAGCATACAATAACTAGGAATTCTGTAATCAACTCCAGGGATTTCTTTTTCTTGGGTTTTCCTTCAAGGATTTGCTGGGCTGCATTGTTCCATACATATGTGTGTCCTCATGTGGTGCTGTAGGATAAGCACTAGACTGCTAACTGAAAAACCCACTAGCCACTCCTCAGAAACCTATACAGGGTTGCTATGAGTCAGAACCATGAGAACTGATGGTACTTAACAATGACAACATATGCGTTTGAATGTAAAAGAATTTGTTATATAAGCAACTGTTGTTGTTGTTATTGTTGTTATGTGACGTAGAGTCGGTTCTGACTCATAGCAACCTTGTACAGGGTTTCTGAGGCTGTAAATCTTGACGGAAGCAGAAAGCCTCATTTCTCCCGTAGAACAGCTGGTAGTTTCGAACTGCGAAACTTGCAGTTCACAACCCGATTTGTAACCACTATGCTACCAGAGCTCCTTATAAGCAAATAAACCCAAAAACCCTCAGTGCCATTTAAGTCATTTCCAATTCAAAATGACCCTAGAGAGGGTTTCTGGGCTGTTGATCTTCATGGGAGCAGAAAGCCTTTTTTTTCCATGGAGCGGATGGTGGGTTTGAGCTGCCAACCTTGTGGTTAGTCCCCTGCTTATCCTACATTGCTACCAGGGTTCCTTGTAAACAGATAAGTGCTTATGAAATACATACACGCTTCATAGACTCTCTCTGTAAAGGGCCAGTCAGTGATTCCGTAAGCATTTGTGGATTGTGCAGAGCACTTGAAAAACCATAAAGATGACTGAGGTCCTACTCCTACTCTTAAGAAGCTTAGCATCTAGAAGACTAGGAGGAAAATGGCCTAAGGGAAGCGCAAGGGTTGCTCGGAGAACTAAGAATTACCCAGGACTCCAGGCCAGGGAACGCTCCAGGAAGGGTCTGTAGGAATAAGGACAATCGATACATTCGCATTTAATTAGACAATTCCTATCCAAAGCAGATCTCCGATTTCAATGTCATAGAAACTATAGAAGGTGAAAACTTGCAGGAAAGATGTTCAATATGTAGACTGCTCTTCAAAAATCTTCAATAATGTACACACATGGTACATTATTAAGTTTCTGTACATCTTGAAGATTTACCTAGACTTGAGTCAGTACAAGAAAATACATCCTTCAAGATGAGGAGTCTTTATTGCCAACACATACCACCACCACCATCCCCAAGGCACATACAGCCACAAAAAGGCAGCTCAGACTCCAAGAAGAAGGAAAGAGTGTTCCTCACATCTAATTTAAGATGCCAGCAAATCTGCTTGGATATTTTATTCACTTTGTTTTAAAACTTTTCTGCAATATTTCTTTATCATTTGTTCCTTGCCTTCTTTCCTGCTCCCAGGTTTAATGCATTGCTCAAGTCCTTCCAACTACACTGTTGCTGCCCCCACACAGACACATGCACACACTGCATTGTAAACTGATGTTTACCTACCAAATAGGAACTGTCAGGTCAGTCTTGCCTTAGAGCTGAAGGTGAACAATTGTTCTTTGTGAGCGAATGATAAAACCATGCAGACTCAGACAAATATAAAAACGTACCTGCAATTTTGTCTAGCTCATTCTGAAAATTTATGTATCTACAATGTAGTAGGCCAAACCCTGAGTCTATGAATCATACAAATTAAACAGTGGCTACTCTGGAGTCCTGGTGTGGCCCTGTGGGCTAATGCATCAGACTGCAGTCATTTGAACTGCAAGGTCAGTGGTTCAAGCTCACCAGCAGCTCCTTGGAAACCCTATACAGGGTTGACATGGGTCGGAATCGACTTGATGGCACTTAACAACAACAATGCTGTGTCTGAGGTCTACATGCAGGAGAGATATATGGATGTGACTATAAAGACAGAAGAGAGATGTGACAAAGGCAGTAATTCAGTCAGGTTTCAGCACTCCCATGCAATCATCCAAGACAGCCTTTCTGTGTACTGTGTAAATGAACAGTCACTGACACTTGATATCTTGCAGGACTTAGTTTGACCCCATCTTATTGTTGTTGTTATTAGGTGCCATCAAGTCAGCACCAATTCATAGCAACCCTATGCACAACAGAACAAAACAGGGCCCAATCCTGGGCCAACCTCACAATTGTTGCTATGTTAGAGCCCACTGATGCTGACAATGTGCCAATTCATCTCGCCGAGGGTCTCCCTCTTTTTCTCTGACCCTTCACTTTAACAAATATGATATCCTTCTCCAGGGACTGGTCCCTCCTGATAATATGTCTGAAGTATGAAAAATAGAGTCTAGCTATCCTGGCTTCCAAGGAGCACTCTGGCTGCACTTCTTTCAACACATATGTGTTTGTTCTTTTGTCAGTCCATGGTACTTTTAATATTCTCCTCCAACACCACAACTCAACTGCATCCATTCTTCTACAGTCTTCCTTATTCACTATTCAACTTTCCAATGCATATGAAGTGATTGAAAACAACATGGCTCAGATCAGGCTCACCTTAGTCCCTAAACTGGCATCTTTGCTCTTCAACACTTTATAGAGGTCTTGTGCAGTGGATTTGCCCAACGCAATATATCATTTGATTTCCCAATTATTGCTTCCATGAGTGTTGATGGTTGATCCAAGAAAAATGAAGTTATTGACAATTTCAATCTTTTCTCCAATTATATGCATGTTATTTATTGGTCCAGTAGTGAGGATTTTTGTTTTCTTTACATCGAGGTGCAACCCATACCAAAGGCGAAGGCGGTGGTCTTTGATCTTCATTAATAAGTATTCACCTTAAGGTGACATAAAACAAGGATATCATATCAGAGCAAACAGGAGAAGGATTTCTAAGCCTGAAATTCATAGCATAATGGCATATCTGAAGGCTACAAAGAACATATTTTTTAAAAATTACAACATAAACATTTTCAAAACTCTACCTTTGATCTAGGAGGCCTGGTGATGCAGTGGGTTATGTGTTGGATTGCTAACCACAAGGTCAGAAGTTTGAATCCACTAGTCAATCTGAGGGAACAAAGAGATGAACCTTTCTGCTCCCACAAATATTTACAGCCTTGGAAACCCTACATAGTGTCACTATGAGTCAGCTCCGACTCAACGGCACGCAACCACCATCACCACCTTTGACCTGGGTGATCTCTAGCCCATGTTATGGGGAATTTATCATGTGGTTGAAGAAGATACTAGCTTGGATGGGTAGAGGGAATTAGAATGACATTTTCTTCACTGACATATGACCTGAGCAACAGATGATACTAAGAAAAACAATTATCAATGATAACAAACACAAACTACTTCCAAATGTTTTAAAACATTTTGTAACGTTCCTTGAGACTTGCTAAATATTTTCATTTTCAACCTCTCATCAAAACAGTCATTGGCATATTTCCCTAGGATGAATTTTCTTCTTAAACACTAGAAAATTGCTGCTGACCTCATCTAAAATATTGTTTGCACTTTCCCCGACTTATTCCTACCTTCTTTGAAAACATCATCCGTGTATTAAGTTGCTGTCATCTGGACCAAGTTTTCACTTGGCTTTAGATATAGATGGGTGTTTCTGTTGCCAGCTTCCCAGAATCCTCTGTTCAATGTCTCTCCCTCAGTGAATTAAAAAACCTGCAGTATGGCTGGGCTGCACCCTAGCACAGATCTAGAATTTTAAAATCTGTTTTGCTGTAGTTAATGCTAAGTAAAAACTGCATGTTCTGAACTTAAAAAACATATATGGGGAAAACCCCCTCTATCCTGATTTACAGGAATCTGTACATGGACCAAGAGGCAGTTGTTCGAACAGAACATGGAAACACTGAATGGTTTAAAATAAAAAAGGTGTGCGACAAGGTTGTATTCTTTCACCATACTTATTCAACCTGTATGCTGAGCAAATAATACGAGAAGCTGGGTTCTATGAAGAAAAATGTGGCATTAGGATTAGAGGAAGACTCATTAACACCCTGCGATGTGCAGATGATACAACCTTGCTTGTTGAAAGTGAAGAGGATTTAAAACATTTACTGATGAAGATCAAGGAGCATAGCCTTCGGTATGGATTACATCTCAATGTCAAGAAAACAAAAATCCTCACCACTGGACCAATAAACAACATTCTTATCAACAGAGAAAAGATTGAAGTCGTCAAGGACTTCATTCTTCTTGGATCAACTACCAACATTTCCAGAAGCAGCAGTCAAGAAATCAAATGACATATTGCATTAGGCAAATCTGCTGCACAAGACCTTTTTAGAGTGTTGAAGAGCAAAGGCATGCTATTTTCAATAACCTCATATGCATGTGAAAGCTGGTCAGAGAACAAGGAAGACCGTAGAAGAATTGATGCTTTTGAGTTATGGTGTTGGAGGAGAATATTGAAAGCGCCATGGGCTGCCAAAAGAACCAATAGATCTGCTTTGGAAAAAGTATAGCCAGAGCACTCCTTGGAGGCTAAAATGGCCAAACTTTGTCTCTCATACTTTGGACATATCATCAGGAGGGACCAGTCACTGGAGAAGGGCATCATGTTTGGTAAGGTGGAAGGTCAGAGAAAAAGAGGAAGACCCCCAATGAGATGGATTGGCCAAGTGGCAGCATTGATGGACTCAAGCGTGGCAGCAGTAGTGAGGCTGGCCCAGGATAGGGCAGTGTTTCATTCTGCTGTGCATAATGAACAACCAACTCGATGACACCTAACAACAACAACCTGATTTCATTATGGAAAGAACAGTGTTCATTTCTGAATCATTGTGAAAAACCCAATTCAACTATTATGCAAAACAAGAGCAAAGAACTAAATACTTTTCCTTCCCTTCTTTCCGTGGCACATCAGTCAGTATTCTGTGATCATCACTGATGATCATTATTGTTGTTGCCACTATATGTTGCTGTTGTTAAGTGCTGCCAAGTTGGTTCTGACTCATAGTGACTCTGGTAGGATTTCCAAGGAGTGGCTGGTAAGCTTCAACTGCCGACCTTGGGGTTCAAACCTACCTTGCAATCCAGTGCATTAACCCACAGTGCCATATTTGTGTATTGGTATAATAAACTCTAATTCGTTGTGATGTGATCTATTCACACAAACTGAGTTAGTTACAGAGACAGCATTTAAATCCTGACTAGGAAAAAAAGAAATAAACAAAAGCCTCCTACTGTTAATATATGAACCAGCTTACTATCATCCAAAAGGAGCTCTGGTAGCTTGTTGTTGTTACTGTTAAGTGCTGTTGAGTCAATTCTGACCCATAGTGACCCTCTATAGGGTTTCCAAGGAGTAGCTTGAACCGCCAACCTTGCAGTTCAAATGGCTTTGCAGTCTGGCGCATTAGCCCACAGTGCCACACGAATTGGACTACTAACCTCAAGACCACACTGTATCAAGCTGATACTACTAGCTCTTCCACGGGAGAAAAATATCTGTTCCCATAAAGATTTACAGCCTTAGAAACCTAGTACAGGATCGCTATGAGTTGGAATCAACTCCACCGCACACCACCACCACCACCACTCTCATCCAAATTTCTAGAGAACCTACTTATTTTACCACATAATCAAAATATTTTCAAGAAAACATCTATCATCCAAATCCAGCTAACAGGGTTTTCACTGCACACAATGCACACCAGTATATAGTACCTCGGTGTTAGTGGTGGTGTGCAGGAGTTCTGGTAGCGTAGTGGCTATGAATTGGACTGTGAACCGTAAGGTCAGCAGTTCGAAACTACCAGCTGTTCCATGGGCAAAAGATGAGGCTTTCTGCTCCCATAAAGATTTCCAGCCTCGGGAACCCTGTACAGGGTCACTATGAGTCAGAATCGACTCCACGGCACATAAAAACAACAACATAAGATTTCTAAGGCTGTAAATCTTCATGGGAGCAGAAGACCTCATCTTTCTCCCACAGAACAACTGGTAGTTTCGAATTATTGACCTTGACCTTAGCAGCCCAATGCATAACTACTATGCTACCAGAGTACCTTATGCTGAAGGAAAAAGCTTAGTTCTGTTAAGCTACATTCTATGGCATATGTTGTTGCTGTTAGGTGCCATCAAGTCGGTACCAACCCACAGCAGAATGAAACACTGACCAAAACTGGGCCAACCTCACTACTGTTGCCACGCTTGAGTCCATCGATGCTGCCACTTGGCCAATCCATCTCATAGGGAGTCTTCCTCTTTTTCTCTGACCCTCCACCTTACCAAACATGATGTCCTTCTCCAGTGACTGGTCCCTCCTGACAATATGTCCAAAGTATGAGAGACAAAGTTTGGCCATTTTAGCCTCCAATGAGTACTCTGGCTGCACTTCTTCCAAAACAGATCTATTGATTCTTTTGGCAGCCCATGGCACTTTCAATATTCTCCTCCAACACCATAACTCAAAAGCATCAATTCTTCAACGGTCTTTCTCATTCACTGTCCAGCTTTCACACGCATATGAGGTTATTGAAAATAGCATGGCTTGGGTCAGGCGCACCTTAGGCTTCAAGTCAACATCTTTGCTCTTCAACACTTTAAAAAGGTCTTGTGCAGCAGATTTGCCTAATGCAATACGTTGTTTGATTTATTGACTACTGCTTCCATGAGTGTTGACAGTTGATTCAAGAAGAATGAAGTCCTTGATGATTTCAATCTTTTCTTTGTTGATAAGAATGTTATTTATTGGGCCAGTGGTGAGGATTTTTGTTTTCTTGACATTGAGATGTAATCCATACTGAAGGCTATGCTCTTTGATCTTCATCATTAAATGTTTTCTTCACTTTCAACAAGCAAGGCTGTATCATCTGCACATCACAGGTTGTTAATGAGTCTTCCTCCAATCCTGATGCCACATTTTTCTTCATAGAACCCAGCTTCTCGTATTATTTGCTTAGCATACAGGTTGAATAAGTATGGTGAAAGAATACAACCTTGTCACACAGCTTTTTTATTTTAAACCATTCAGTGTTTCCATGTTCTGTTCGAACAACTGCTTCTTGGTCCAGGTACAGATTCCTCATGAGCACAATTAAGTGTTCAGGAATACTCATACTTCGCAATGTTGTCCATAGCTTGTTGAAAGCCTTTGCATTGTCAATAAAGCACAGGTAAACATCTTTCTGATATTCTCTGCTTTTAGCCAAGGTCCATCGGACATCAGCAATGATATCCCTCATTCCACGACCTCTTCTGAATCCGGCTTGAACCTCTGGAAGTTCTCTGTCAATGTATGACTGTAGCTGTTTCTGTATTACCTTTAGCACAACTTTACTCGCTTAGGATATCAAAGAGATTGTCCGATGATTTCCGCATTCCATTGGGTCACCTCTCTTTGGAATGGGCACAGATATGAATCTCTTCCAATCTGTTGGCCAGATAGTTGCCTTCCAATTTCTTGGGAGAGATGAGTGAGTGCCTCCTGTGCCGCCTCGCTTTCTTGAAAGATTTCAATTTTTAGTCCATCACTTCCTGGTGCCTTGTTTTTGGTCAATTCCTTCAGTGCACCTTGGACTTCCTCCTTCAGTATTATTGGCTCTTGATCATATGCTGCCTCTTGAAACAGTTGAACCATTAACCATTCCTTTTGGTACAGTGACTCTGTGTCTTCCTTCCATCTTCTCTTGATGCTTTCTGCATCCTTCAATAATTTGCTTTCAATAACTTTCAATAACGAAAGTTGAGGCTTGAATTTTTTCTTCAGTTCCCCCAGCTTGAGAAATGCTGAGCGTGTTCTTCCTTTTCAAGTTTTCTGATTCCAGATCTTTGCACATTTTGTTGTAATATTTGGCTTTATCTTCTTGAGCTGATCTTTGAAATTTTCTTTTCAGCTCTTGGACCTCCTCATTTCTTCCATTTGCTTTAGCATCTCTACACTGGAGAGCAAGTTTCAGTGTCTCTTCTGACATCCATTTTGACCTTTTCCTTCTTTCTTGTCTTCTCAATGACTTTTTGCTTTCTTCATGTATGATGTTCTTGATGTCATCCCACAACTCTTCTGGTCTTCAGTCTTCCTACACCTGAAGGCTCAAATCCCAGCTGGTCAATTCAGCTTTTTATTCTTTAAAGGCAGACACATTCAAGTAACAAGCAATTTGCTCCCTTGTTGTTTCTTGAATGATGGCAAAAATGAGTGTCCTATCAGTGCCTTCTGGCCAGAAAGGATCAGACTTTGAATAGTGTCTGCACAGCAATTAGGAGGGCCAGGATCCAGACCCTAGATAGCAGAGCCTTACTTATCTAGATGCCATTATAACCACCCAGCAAAGAAAGTGATTTCATCTACTACTCACCTAGTCATTCAGGCCAAGGATGGCAAATCCCATTTCCCACACTGAACTAACCAAAAAATCCCCAATGTCAGCCTTCTAAGATATGATTTATAATTAAATGCAGACCAATAAAGCAGGATACTTTAATTAAAGCAACACTGAAGGGAGGCATTACTATGTCAAATTCCCATCCCCTGACCAGACTTATCTGGAATGAACTGAACACATGAATGCAGACTTATTGTAATACAGAAGGAGACTGATGTGTTTCTTAAACGCTGGCTATCTTTGCTATCTGGGTGTGAATTGTTAGTGTCTGAAATTAATTGTAATGGCACGCAGGAAGATGAGTAGACACAATACAGTGGCATTTCAACAAATCAAAGTTTTAGTAACCACACAATGGAGAATAAATGAATTTGGATTATGATTCTCTCAGCAGTTAAGGCCTAAGTGACACCATTAGTTTCTTGTAGGATAAGCACAGGACTACGAACCACAAGGCCAGCATTTCAAACCCTCTAGCCCCTCCTCAGAAACACTGTACAGGATCACTATGTGTTGAAACCGACTCGATGGCACTTAACAACAAAACAACATGGGGTTTTCAATATGGCTTCAGATCATTTTGAACCCTTGTTGAAAATTTGTATTTCTACATATACTGAATCAGAATGCACACTTTAATAAGATTCCCAGTGGATCCTTATGTACACATAAGCAGCCCTAGTTTAATTGCTAATTTTTTAGCAGTAGATCACCAGCCCTTTCTTCAGAGGAGTCTCTGAGTAAATGTTAACCTTTTGGTTAGGAACAGAACACATTAACCCTTTGTGGATTCATCTGGGTCAGGCAAAATTGGGGCTGGCCAGGGCCAGTCTTTGTGACCTCAGCTTCCTTTGTGACCAGAGACAACGCTCAGCACATTGAAGGGAATCTGCAAAGCATCACCCCTTCTTTCCTGTCCCATTAGTGGTGCCATCTCTACTGATCAGCAGGGCTGCTGCCCTGAATCTAGGGGAACCTCTGCTACTTCATTCAACTCTGGAGGCCCCCATGTGCCAGACACTATTATATTATAGGTGGAAACAGTTGAACCAGAAAATGTAGCTTGATAGCCCTGTGTTAACTGACCCAGCTGAATTTGTGGAATCCTAGCAAGGTCAGCTGCTCAAACTCACCAGCTGATCCTCCACAGGGTCGCTGAAGTCCTAACTGACTCTATGGCACTTAACAACAACAACAGTAGGCCCTACCACACCTGGGACTGGCACTTACATGCAGATTACACACACATCTCAGTCCTAGAAAAGGACCAAAGATGATAAACTTGCACAACAGGAGAAAAGATCATTGCTTGCAATTTTTTGAATACTGTGCTTCAATGCTAAGGCTCATTTGTCTATTTTCTGTTCTCAAATTAGCATTTTATTTTTCTCAAGAAACAGTCTTGTGCTTGGTTTCTGTTAATAATTTTCTGATTATATTTATGACTGAGTTTTCTTTTACCATTCACCACAGGAAAAATATGTGCGAGCTTCCAGATGACAAAATGTGGTATATGCATGTTTAGAAACTATAGTCACTGAGATTAATGGGATGCTTTGTCTTGATCTATGAGGACACAGCCACAAGTATAGAATGATTTGCTTTGCAGTCAGAAATGTTGAACTACAATGTGGTCTTTAAAAAATTTATGGAATAATAGAGTTAAAAGAGAATGGATTTTGTCCACAAACTTTTTGAAATCCCTTATT
The DNA here is from genome assembly GCF_000296735.1 of Chrysochloris asiatica. Taxonomy (NCBI): domain Eukaryota; kingdom Metazoa; phylum Chordata; class Mammalia; order Afrosoricida; family Chrysochloridae; genus Chrysochloris; species Chrysochloris asiatica. The sequence continues at coordinate 6,049,575 of NW_006408597.1, forward strand.
TACAGAAATGATAGACTTTTTCCACTCTACAATTTACATTCTTTGCCCCCCAGGTGGCAGGAATGCTTCCAAGCCTCTCAGCCTTGAGTAGGCTTTAAGGCAAAACTATTGTCCACTTCCCCTTTTATCCAATATGGAGGATTTTCATTAAAACATTGTACATACCAGAAATCAAGGTAGGAAATAGGAGCCAAAAAATGAAGTGATCTGGCCCTCACTTCATCACAAACATCTTTTAAAAAGTATTATTATTGCCTTCACTGTCTTCAAAGTTAATATGTGCCTGACTTCTAGCCAGTGACTATTTCTCCCTCTCCTCCCACTCCGGGTAACCATTCTAAAATGTTCCTTTTCACATGAAAACCTTTTCTTGACTTTTGGCAAAAGTGGTCTCAAACAATATTGGTCCTGTGATTGAGTAATTTCACTCAGGTTCATTAATGATAAAAGATGTTTCACAGATTCACCGTTTTTCTTCAACATTGTGTAGTATTCCACTCTGTGTATGCATTAAAGTTTGTTTACACATTCTTTTGTTGATGGGCATTTATGCTGTCTCCATCATTTTACTATTGTGAATAGTAAACGCAAAGAACATTTGCTATTGTTGTTAAGTGTCATCACGTTGGTACTGACTCATAGCAACCCTGTGCACAACAGAATGAAACACTGCCTGGTCCTGTTCCAACCTCACAATTGTTACACTTGAGCCCATTGCTGCTGCTGTGGTGCCAATCCATCTCGTTGGGCGTCTTCCTCTTTTTCACTGACCCTCCACTTTACTAAACATGATGTCCTTCTCCAGAGAATGATAATATGTCTGAAGTCTGGCCACCATTACTTCTAAGGAGCATTCTGGCTTTTACTTCTTCTAATACAGATTGGTTTGTTCTTTTGGCAGTCTATGGTACTTTTCATATTCTCCTCCAACACCATAACTTAAATGCATCAGTTATTCTATGGTCTTCTTTATTCATTGTCCAACTTTTATAGGCATATGTGGCCATTGAAAATACCATGGCGTGGGTCAGGAGAACCGTAGTCCTCAAACTGACATCTTTGATCTTAAACACTTTAGAGTTCTTGTGCAGCAGATTTGCCTAATGCAATATTTAGTTTGATTTCTTGACTGCTGCTTTCATGAGGGTTGATGGTTGATCCCAGCAAAATGAAGACCTTGGCAACTTCAATCTTCTCTCCATTTATCTTGATGTTACTTATGAATCCAGTGGTGAGGATTGTTATTTTCTCTACATTGAAGTGCAAACCACAGTTGTGATCTTTAATCTTCATGAAAATTATTTAAGCCCACTTTGCTTTCAGCAACCAAGGGTGTATCTGCATAGTGCAAGTTGTTAATGAGTCTTCCTCCAATCTGATGCCATGTTCTTCTTCATATAATCTAGCTTCTTGGGTTATTTGCACAGCATTCAGACTGAATAAGTATAGTGAAAGAATACAATCCTGGCACACAACTTTCCTAATTTAAAAACATTCAATGTCTCCTTGTTTTGTTTGAATGACTACCTCTTAATCTATGTATAAGTTCCTCATGAGCACAATTAGGTGTTCCAGAATACTAATTTCCCACAATGTTGTCTATAGCATGTCATGATTCACACTACTGAAGTCTTTGTATAGTCAATAAGGCACAGGTAAACATCTTTCTGGTATTCTCTGCTTTCAGCCAAGATCCATCAGACATTATTCCATGTCCTAGTTGCAATCTGGCTTGAACCTCTGGCAGCTCTGTGTCAATGTACTGTTGTACCCATTTTTGAATTATTGTTTTTACTTGCATTTGATATTGTCTGATGGCTTTCCACATTTTGTTGGGTCACCTCTCTTTGGAATGGGCACAAATACAGCTCTCTTCCAATCAGTAACACAGGTAGCTGTCTAAAAATTTTCTTGACATAGATGAATGAGTATCTCCAGTGCTGTATCAGTTTGTTGAAAGATTTCAATTTGTATCCCATGAATTCTGAGAGCCTTGTTCTTTACCAATGCCTTCAGTGAACCTTCAGTACCATTGGCTCTTGATCATATGCTACCTATTGAAATGACTGAACAGCAACAATTTATTTTCGGTTGTAACTGTGTATTCCTTCCATATTCTTTTGATGCATTCTGCATCACTCAATATTTTGCCCACAGAATCCTTCAATATTTCAAGTAGAGGCTTGAATTTTTTTTCAGCTCCCTCAGTTTAAGAAATGCTGAGCATGTTCTTCCCTTTTGGTTTTCTAACTCCAGGTCTTTGCAAATTTCATTATAATATTTGACTTTGCCTTCTTGAGTTGACCTTTCAAATGATCTGTTCAGCTTTTTAACCTTTTTATTTCTTCCATTTACTTTAGCATCTCTACACTGGAGAGCAAGTTTCAGAGTCTCTTCTGACATCCATCTTGATCTTTTCCTTGTTTCTTGTCTTTCTAGTGACCCTTTGCTTTCTCCTTGTATGGTGTTCTTAATGTCATCCTACAACTCTTCTGGTCTTCAGTAATTAGTGTCTAATTTGTCACATTTGTCCTGGTGTGACATTGTGAATTAATGGAAAGATGATTTGAACCACAAGGTTGGTGGTTTAAGCTCACCAGCCACTCCTCAGAAACCCTATGTAGGGTTGCTATGGGTTGGAACTGATTTGACGACATTTAGCAGCAACAACAACAAAGTTCAAGGTCATTTTTTAACTTTCTTGGACTTGTTTTAATTTTCTTCAGCTTCAGCGCAGATTTACACATGAGCAATTGACGGTCTGTTCCATAGTCTGTCCCTGAACTTGTTTTACATAGATGTTGTTGTTGTTGTTGTTGTTGTTGTCAGGTGCCATCGAGTCAATGCACAGCAGAACGAAACAATGCCCGATCCTGGGCCAACCTCACTACTGCTGCCACACTTGACGCCATCAATGATGCCACCTGGCTGATCCATCTCCTTAGGGGTCTTCCTCTTTTTCTCTGACCCTCTATCTTACCCAGCATGACATCCTTCTCCAGCGACTGGTCCCTCCTGACAACATGTCCAAAGTATGCGAGATGGAGTTTAGCCATCCTGGCCTCCAAGGAGCACTCTGGTTGCACTTCTTCCAAAATAGATCTATTGGTTCTTTTGGCAGTCCATGGCACTTTTAGTATTCTCCTCCAACACCACAACTCAAAGGCATCAATTCTTCTACAATCTTCCTTATTCACTGTCCAGCTTTCACATCCATATGAGGTTATTGAAAATACCATGGCTTGGGTCAGGAGCACCTTAGTCCTCAAACTGACACCTCTGCTCTTCAACACTTTAAAAAGTTCCTGTGCAGCAGATTTGCCCAATTCAATAAGTCATCTGATCTCTTGACTACTGCTTCCATGAGTGTTGATAGTTGATCCAAGAAGAATGAAGTCCTTGACAACTTCAATCTTTTCTCTGTTGATAAGAATGTTGTTTATTGGTCCAGTGGTGAGGATTTTTTGTTTTGACTACATAGATGTAGTCAGTTTGATGTCTGTGTATTCCATCTGGTGAGTTCCATGAATACAGTTGTTTTTTATGTTGTTTACAAAGGTATTTGCATTGAACAAGTCACTGGTCTTTCAAAATTCTATCATGTGATCTCCAGCATCATTTCTATCGCCAATGACATATTTTCCAATTAATGATCTTTCCTCTTTGTTTCTAACATTTGCACTTCAGTCCCCAGTAATTATCAATCCATTTTGATTGCATGCTTGATCAATTTCAGACTGAAGAAATTGGCAGAATTCTTCAATTTCATCATCACTGGCTTTACCAGTTGGTATACAAATGAATAATAGTCATATTAACTAGTCTTCCTTGTAGGCGTATGGATATTATCCTATCAGACAGCATTATTTATATCTTAAGACAGATCTTGGAATGTTCTTTTTGATGATGAATATGATGTCATTTTTCTTCAATTTGTCATTTCTAGTATAGTAAACCATGTGATTATCAGTTACAAAATGGCCAATATGAATTCATTTCAGCTCACTAATTCCTAGGATATCAATGCTCATGCATTCCATTTCATTTTTGGCAACTTCCAATGTTCCTAGATTTATACTTCCTACATTATTCAATTATTAGTGGATGTTTATAGCTATTTCTTCTATTTTGAAGTGTGCCTTATCTGTAAATGAAGGTCCTGAAAGCTTTACTCCATTCTTGGCATCATGGTCAACTCTACTTTGAGAAGGCAACTCTTCCCCAGTTATATTTTGAGTGACTTCTATATGACAATATTCTTGTGCTATTCATAATGTTTCAATATTTGATATTCTAGTGCCATCTGACAATGTTCTACTGCTATTCATAAGCTTTTCAGTGACTAAATATTTGGAAGTAGTCCATCTCTCCTCTTCTTAGTGTGTCTTAGTCTGGAAGCTCAGCTGAAACTTGTATATCATCGGTGACCCTGCTGGTATTGTAAATACTGGTGGCAAAACTTCCAGAATCACAGCAACACACAAGCCACCACAGTATGACAAACAGACACACAAGTGGTGAGCAGTGAATTTGAGTGTCCTTATATCTATTTGTGTCACAGCTTTTGTTTCTTGAGGGTATATACCAAGTAGAGGGATTGCTGGGTCATATGATATTTCTATTTCCAACTCTCTGAGCAAGTGCCACACTGTTTGTCAGTGTGGTTGCACCCATTTACACTCCCACAAGTAGTGTAGGAGGGTCCCAGACTCTTCACACCCTCAGCAACATTTGTTGTTTTCTGTTTTTTTTGAACTTTACTAGTATTCTTTTTTATATCAGCTAAACTTGAGCAAACAGCAAACTCAGGCTGTAACTTATTTTAGAGAGGTTCCTAAAGAAAGAACAAACTGGAATTAAGTGAGGTCTTTAACTACTTAGAGTAGGAGGAGATCAAAGATAGAGGACTTTAGGTAATGGGCCTATTCCCAGGAGCAGTTTGTCCAAAGAAGACAGATCTAAGCAAGTACATATTATGTGACTTCATTTATAGAAAGTCATAGAATAGAGAAAATTTACCAGTGGTGATAGAAATCAGAGTAATGATTGCATTGGGAAGTTATTGACCTGAAAGAGGTAGAAGGGATCCTTTTGAGGTGATGGTTGGTAAGTGCAGGCAAGTCGGTTCTGACTCACAGCGACCCTGTACTGAGTTTCAGGGGATTTAAGTATTTGAAGGAGCAGAAAGCCTCATCCCTCTCCTACCTTTTGGTTCTCAGTCCAGTGCTTATCTATGGAGCCGTGGCACTCCCTTTGAGGTGGTGGAATGCTCTATATCTTGACCTATGTACAAGTTATATAAGCAGAGGGGATTGTGTGTGTGTGTGTGTGTGTGTGTGTGTGTGTGTGTGTGTGTGAAAGTTCATTGAGCCATACAGGTAAAATTAGTGCACTTTATTATTTTCAGTCTTTTTCTGGATATTCTTGATATTCAGGCAGATCTAAATATTTTCATTACCTCATCACTGCTGCGAGTCCTGAGTCTGCTCTCTCGCAGCCTTCCTCCCTCATTTCTAGCTGCCTGAACTCCCAGAAGGCTTCAAGCTCACTCTTTGCTCTTTTTAGCAGCAAAGAAAGAGAAAGACTTGTTATGTAGGTAAAGCATGTCAGCAGAAACAGGGTACCACACAGCTGGTTCACAGACATGTTCTCAGCCAACCCTGTGTATCAACTGGTCTCCTTACTCCTTCTGGCAACATCTGCTTCTCTGACGATTCCCCCTCACTCTGAAGGTACCAGAGCAGGTATACAGGGTCCTACCCTGAGCAACTAAAGGGGCAGAATACCATTCTCTCCTTTTTCAGAGCCCCCCAAAGTGTGTGGGAACACATGCCAAGTATCTTCTCTCTCCATGGAGAGTGGGAGAAAGATCAATGCATCACTTTCTTGGTTCCTTAAGCATGGTTTTCCAAAATGCATGCTCCCCACCCCAACCCAACTGTTTGAAAACAATGGTTTTATCTTAATATTATGGGACACAAGCAGATTCTGCCTCATTTAAACTAAGGTATGGATTGGAAGACTCTGCATAGGAATTTTGGGTTCCCTGTCAAATTTGCCATGTAGCAATGTAGTGCTTTGTTTTCAATTGAGAGTTCCAATCACAGAAATCCATGTCTTTTCAATTAGTCCTGAGAAGGAGAAGAGGAGGTACCTACTGGTAACTCCAGGGCACAGAGAAAGTATGTTAGTGATACTTCCTATCAGTGTGTAGACGCATGCTCCCACCCCACACGAGCTGACACTTTATCAGATTCAGGGCTTGTGGGGCCATCACTATCTCTTCCTAGGTCAGTCTCAACTCCTTGACCTCTATGAAGCCTTCTCAGAATATTCTAGAAGTTCTCTTCAGCTCTCTCTCTCTCCTTGGCATTGCTATAGCATATCAATTGATTTCTATGGAAATGGAACTCAACTTCTTTCCCACTCTTGAGGCACCTCTGGTCCTGTCTCATTCACTGTAGTTCTCATTGGGCATTTGTGCACACCTTGCTTTAAGGAGCGCTGGTGGGGCAACGGGTTAAGTGTTGGACTGCCAACTAAAAGGTCAGTAGTTGAACTAACCTAGTCACTCCACAGGAGAAAAATGAGGCCATCTGCTTCTGCAAAAATTTACAGCCTCAAAAACCCTAGGGAACACGTCTAACCTGTCCTACAGAATCAGTAAGGGTTGGAATCAACTCAACTGTAGTGATTTTGTGTTTTTGGTTTTTTGGTTTTAAGACAATTCTGTCTCCTTTATTCCACTCAAACTTGTCTGTTTCAACTTTGCATTTCCCACAGGGTTAACCCAGTCCCACACCTAAAGCATATCATGCACCTAGTGATGTTTTGTTGAATGAATGAATGAATGAAGCAAACTATTATAGATAACAATAGTTTAAACCATGTCACTTTGCTTCTAGGTAAAAAGAAAGTTGCTTATGGGTATAGAGATTACAAAACATAAGTAAAGAATGACTGAAAATTCTAGAAGTCATTGTGTTTTCAAAGATATCAACTGTTTCCTTCTTTAGCGTCCTTTTCCTGTGCTTCGATATTTAACCAGAATATAAGCATTCCAAGTGTGTGTAGCATGAAAATGACAAATGATATGAAAGACTGACCCAGTGTTTTAAGGGGAGATAGAAAGAATGACTTTTTTTTGAGAAGATTCCTGGTCAAAGCAGAGAAGTTGCCAGGAAAACATTAAACAATCACAACAATAATAATAATAAAAGAGTTCTGCTCAGTGAATGACCATTACCTGACACACGGCACAGTCCTGCCAACACATCTAGACCAGTTCCCAGGCAGGGTGTTTATTCCCCAGAGAACAGCCCAGCCTGGGACCTGAGGCTCCGTGAAGCACTCTGACCCCTTTCCTTTTGGTACAACTGCATTGTTTTCCATTTGATAGTCAGTAAGAAAAATGCTTGATCGACCCATTGTGCAGTGGGTCCTCTGTGAGGGTTAACAGACTCCAAATCGGCCACTTCCTGATGTGGCTCTCAGAATTAACAGCCAGGCCGTCACATGACTGACTAGCTCTGATGGGCCATCTGAGGCTATGTATCCAAGTACAAATCCCTCCCAATCTTTGGGAAGCTATAGAGGCTCCTGGCCTGCAGTTGGGAAAAAACCCGGGATAGAAATCTCATAAACAGTCCATGCACCCTTAACAGGTCCTAGACTAGATACTGAGAGGGAGATGGGTGTTTCCAGGGATCCCCAAGAGTTGATTTATATGGGGCACTCTGGGGAGCTTCAAGTAGTTTTTTTCTGAGACCTCCAATTCTCAAGACTCCTCTAAAAATATCTCCAAACTTAGCTACCTTGTGGCTGGGAGGCTCCAAGCAGTCCTCAAGCCCACAGGAGAGCCACACACTGGCTTGGCACCAGGCTACAAGGGCTGCCCTCAGTCCTGCAGGAACTTGCCTTAGTGAAACACAGGCATGCATGGGGCTGTTGATCCTCATACTGGCTCCTGCTGCACACTTGAGGCAGGAAAGCAGCCTACTAGTGTCCTCTACAAATCAGCATTAGAAGAAATACAATAAGAATGTTCCTTAGAAGCAAGAACTGTAAGAGATTTTGACATGCTGGCTGTGGACACGGCAAAAGAACATCATAGTTGGTAAAATAGAAGGTCAGCAAACATGAGAGAAACTTTCAACGAGATGAACTGACACACAGCCTTAACAATAGGCTCACATACACCAAAGATCATGAAGATGGCGCATCACAAGACAATATTCCATTCTCCTACATGGCCAACCACTAGGTTGGCAGTTCAAACCCACCAGCTGCTCCTCAGAAACACAGGGTCGCTATGAGTTGGAACCAACTCAATGACACATAATGGTGCCATGAGCCAGAGCTAATGAATCACAACTACATCATCACCAACACCAGCAGACTGCTTTACGTGATGCTGAAGAGACTGTGGCCTTCAAAACCTACAAGGGTATTTTCCTCTTACAAGAGGTGTGAGCATCCTCTCAAATCCCTCTTGTGGGTGGGAAATTCTGGCAGTTGAGAGTCAATTAAGAGATTAAATATGGGAGATGTTCAAAGAGCTTTTGAAAAAGAAAGAAATGTCTTTTTTGAAGCCACAGCCATAACAAAAAAAAAGATGTTTCTGTATAACTATCATACTAGGGCGAGAGGGCTCAGAGCCAAGCGGCACAGGTTCTGTTGAGATGCATATTCCAGGCACGATGTTACCAGAAAGGAAGAGAAAAATGTGTCATGCAGGGCACCATCTCCCTGAACACACATCTTATTGGGAAGTGTCTTTGGTAAGTCAAAGCATGAAGACAATATCCTGTTTCAATAATACTGGTGTTCTGCAGAAAACAGTTCTGTTATGGAGACGGGACCTGGCGAGGCTCTCTTATGACAGAAAATCAGGCCCCATGGAAAGAGGAGTTGAGGTTACCTTCCCATGCCTCTTGAGCAATGGTTCTAGAGCAGGGTTTCCCAACTTCAGTACTGTTGACATTTTGAGTTAGATAATTATTTGTGGTGGAGTCTGTCCTGTGCATTGTTGGAAGTTAACAGCATCGCCAACCTCTACCCATTAGTTGCACCCCAATGGTAATGATCAGAAATGTCTCCAGGTATTTCCCAGCATTCCTAGAGGTCGAACCACCTCCAGGTGACAGTCACTGCTTTAGAGCAAGAACAGCCTCAGATCAAGTGAGAGGGTTGGGTGGGACACACTGCTGAAGTATCACTGAAGTTCAGCTAGCTAATTTTTTCCAGCATTACTTATTTCTACAGATGACCTATTTGTTTTCTCTCTGGCCTGCAACAATTTTTACTTATATAAGATAAAAGGAGAGCGACATGAGCAGAGGTTAGAGGGACCTAGTACCACCAAGAAAGAAGGGCCATGAATGGAGTCTGTCCTTTGGATCTAGAGTCCTTGTATTTGCTCATACATGCAGGGGAAGACTGATGCTAAGGCACATGGACATTTCCAAGGAATGCTGGGCCTACCGATGCTGAAAGGGTCTTTCCTCCAGAGTCAACAGAGAGAGAAAACCTCCCCCTCAAGTTAGCACTCAGAATTTGGACTAGCCTCCTAAACTTGGAAATAGTACATTTTTGTTTGTTAAAAGCATCCACTTGTGATATTTCTGTGATAAAAGCACTGGATAACTAAGACCACATTATCTGTTCTGGTCACTGCTGTAACCCCATGTGACACGTGTTGACACTCAGTCAGTATCCACTGAGCATGTGAAAAAGACTTTAGAAACCTAATGCCAAATGGATAACTTTTCTCATATTTAAAAACCAAAGTTTTACGATAAATATCACAACTGACAGTAGTTGAAAAATATTAGAAAGGACTCAGCAGAGCATCATCTGCGTTATTCCCATTAATGCTAGGGAGTCCCTCAGCGCTGTGGGCTTCATCCTACTGTAAATAATGAAGTCAGTTTCAGTGGTGGAAACTCATATTCCTTTTAGAGAAAAATAACGGAACAGAATACAGTATTCTAATACACTATTTTTCATATATATAATGTAGTACATACATAGTAGTGTGCCTTTACAAATCTGGCCCCTTTGGGAGCTGGAGGTAGACCTTAAATATTACTCTATAGTAATATAAGAAGGATAAGCACTGGATAAGCACTGGACTGTGAATCACAAGATTCATGGTTTGAGTATGCAAGCTACTCCTCGGTAGGAAAATGAGGCTTTCTGTTCCCATGAAGATTTAAAGCCTGGAAAACCCTGGTCGTTAGGAGTCAGAACCAACTCAACAGCATTTAACAACAATATGAGGGTCTGTGTTTACTTACCATGAATTTACTTGATATGGCTTTTCTATCCAAGCTCTTCTTAACTACCACCAAATGACTGGGTGGGACTATGCAAATAGGGTATACAGGACTCTAAAGCCAAGATTGGATAGTTTTGTCATCTCACTAGGTTTACAAGGAACTATCTTCAGAAGAAGGAGCTCTGGTAGTGTAGTCGTTACAAATCGGGCTGCTTACCTCAGGGTCATCAGTTCGAAACTACCAGCTGTTCCGTGGGAGAAAGATGAGGCTTTCTGCTCCCATAAAGATTTACAGCCTCGGAAACCCTATACAGGGTCTCTATGAGTAGGAACCAACTCCACGGCACATTAACAACAACATCTCAAAAGAGTCCTGGTGTGGTGCTGTGGGTTAATGTGCTAGACTTCAAAGTCAGTTTGAACTGCAAGGTTGGTGGTTCAAGCTCACCAGTCACTTCTTGGAAACCCTCCAACAACAACATCTCAGAAGCAGGATTAGACAATCCCAGGACCTTTAAGAAAGAAGAGCTTTTTCTCTACCTGAAAAAGCAGTGACCACACAGGCAGCAGCCTAGAGAGACAGAGCAGTCTGCTTTGGAAAATGTGCTAAAGGAACTTTGGAACAGTTGCCCAAATAGGATAGAGGCTAAGGGGGCATATGGCTGACAGGTCAAAGACAAGAGTTAGGCATGCCTGCAGTCAGGTAGAGGAGAGGCATTCCTGACTGCTGTGTCTGCATCTGACTTGTACCCTGTTAATTTCCTTAATAAACCCTGTACTTGAATATTGTCTATGAATTCTGTGTGGCCATCTCAAGAGATTATCAAATCCAGGTGTGAAGCAGAGAGTGCTGTGGGAGAGATGTTTGGGGTCAGAAGAGGGGAAAAAAAGTTGCAGGTTGGAGCTATGTATGACCTCAGCCTCACAGCAATTGTCCTTGGGCTGGATTTGAGTGTGATTCTTCTTTCCCCTTATGAAGTGAAGGAAAGTCAGATATGGCTTCCCCAACATTTTGCAATAAGTCAAACAGTATTGTTAATTGCTACTAGGGTTCCAGTTCATATCTGCATGAGCTTATTACAAACAAAATATGTCCAAACATGTCTCTGTGATCAGTGAATAGCTGCAGGCAAGTTCTCTCAGTGATACATTTGTCTCAGTCTCATTAAGGTAGCCTCAGGAAAAAAAGTTCAATCAAAGCAGTGGCTTCAAGGGAATCTGCTGGGCCCCAGAGAGGTCTGCTCACAAGGTTAAGGAGACTTTTTGTGAGGACACCATGGGGGTAATCTTGATAGATTTCCTTGAAGGATACAGGAGGATCATGGAGGCTTATTAGGAAGAAGTAAGAAAATTGAAAACTACACTGACGAGAAAAAGGCCAGGAAAGTGGCATTGTTCACTTAGTTGGTAGAGCATGGGACTCAATACCAGGATCAGGGGTTCGAGTCCTAAATTGGGCACAGCCTTTAGGACTTCTGGTGTGGCAGTGTAGGATCAGCACTGGACGGTGAACCACAAGGTTGGCAGCTCAAAGCCACCAATGGTTCCTCAGAAACCATATGTAGCAGGGGTTGTTATTGTTAAGTGCCATCGAGTTGGTTCTAACTCATAGTGACTCTAAATAGGGTTTCCAAAGAGCAGCTGGTGGGTTTGAACTGCTGAACTTCTCATTCAAACCAACTGTGTGCTCTACAGCTTATCCTACAGCAGGGGTTGTTGGTGTTAAGTGCCATCAAGTCGGTTTCAACCCATAGCAATCCAGTATAGGGTTTCTACGGAACAGCTGGTGAGATTGAACCAGACCAAACGATTTCACAAGCCTTACAAGGTCTGCGGGCCAGCCATTCCCCATCCCTGCTATATAGGGTGGCTATGAGTCAGAACCGACTCAAAGGCACTTAACAACAAAATCACAACAAGGCACCTACTGGCTTATGAAAATTTTGTTGGACAACATTACCCTATTCACTCTATAACCCTAGTCCTGCACCTTCAGATTCCTTCTGGTTCCTAAAACTCGAAGACTATTTCAAAGGAACATAATTTCAGTCCCTCCACAACGCTAAAACTGTTGTTTTGATATGGTATAAATCAGAGGGCAGAATTATTCAAGGAAGAAAGAGAGAGATGAAAAACCGCCTTCAGAAGTATATGTACCTAGATGGTGGATAAGTCAAGAAACAATAGCTTCACATTTATATATATTTAAATAAAAGTTGCTATGGTTTGTAGCAATACTTTTTTACTTAGTCTCAAAAATAAAATTACTTATATGCATGCAAGTGTATGTGCACTCGTTCTCAATAGCATAAAACTAAACTAAAAACCACAACCTAATTTTTATAGTCTCCCAAATGGTAAGTAAATACCATTCATTCACTTAGCCTCCAGGGTTCTGTAAGGATAAAATGACATTTGTAAAAACTGTTGGCTTCACCCAATTCACAATAAAATATTAATTTTTTTTTTTAAATGTAAAAATTTTTGGCTTCCTCCCCTGGAAGGCATTACTAGCTTACACAGAAGAGAGCTATGACATCACTTTCAAAGGATTGCTGAGTAAGGTTCTATGGAAATCAAAAAGAGTTCAAATGCATTTTAAATCATCACAGTTCTTGATTTTTGCAAACTAGCATAGCCCATTAGGAAGGGAAGGAAATTGATTTCCTTGGAAGCCCCACCCTGTCATGCGCAATTTTCATATCCCTGAGCAGTCTGAATCTTTGTGAAACTTCCAAAGTCAAGTGAGTTACATCCAGAATCACTAAATGTAACACGCTGGGGAATCAAGCTCATCAACCCAGCAGTGAGGCAGCATGGTTAAAGGTCAGTTTCTGGAGCCAGTCAGGGTTAGAATCCTGAGAAAACTGGCAGGTTACTTGACTTCTCTGTGCCTCAGTTTCCTTCTTTGAAAAGTGATACAATAGTAGCTATCTCCGAGGGTTGTTAACACTGTGCAGAATAGGTCCTCCAGAGTACTTGAGTTTCTCTTGCAGGATAAGGCTTAGGTCACTGTAACACAACAGAACTTACATTAACCTCCGGTGTGGCACTATAGGTTAAGTACTCGACCACAAGGTCCATTTGAACCAAAAGGTCAGCAGTTCAAACTCACCAGCCGCTCCTCTAGGAGTCAGATTTGACTCAACAGCATTTAACAACAAGAACAACACATACAGCAAAATATTCATCATGTGAATCCAAAAACTTATCCTAATGTTTATGTTATCATTCTCCTAAAAGAATCAGCTCAGAAAGGTAAATGTGTATGTATGTGTGTGTGTGTCTGTGCATGCACATATATGTCTAAGGAAAATTACAAGGCTTGGACATGAGCTGCTGTAATAATTTAGTTCTATGTATAATTTAAGCCAATCAGCAAAAATCATCTCAATGTATTCATTTTAAATGTCTTGATATAGGCAATTCTGATTAAGATTTTAAAATCTTAGCTCTACCCAATCTAACACAGATAGCTATGGCTGAGAAAAATATATATACACCCAATAACTTCATCTTGTTAATATCTTGTAGCTCCAAATTCATATGAAAAAAATCAGTAAAGCTCCCTTTTCAACAACCTGGAGGCTGAATGATGAGGGCTTTCTGAATCTATGAAAGGTACAATAGATTATCCCTTGATAAGATTGTTCTTTATACTAAGAATGAATAAATGATATGACTATACCAAAAATGGTACCCCATGGTAACAGAGAGATGTATTATCATTTTAACTTGTATAGTTAATCTACAGACATCAATGTTGAACTAAATAAAGACATTCAAGTGACAATCAGATAATGATGCTAAGAGAAATGAAAGCTCACGTGCTCACCTTGCTCCTTCCTCTAATTCGGTTCTCATAGGAACTGAACAAATGAGAGATCTCCTTACCCATCTATGATATCAGCAGTAGATTCCACCCCCTCACATGAGTGCTACTGGGAAATGAAGGAGCAGCTGAAGAAACAGATGGATAAATGGGCAAGAGAGGGAAATAGACAAAATACATGTAGGGCTGCAGTGCAGTGAATTACCTGATAAGGCCCTTCTAGCTACAGTCTTTCTTGCTGTTGTTAAGTGTCATGAGGTCAGTTCCAATTCATAGCAACACTTATTAGATTTCAGAGGAGTGGCTGGTAGAGTTTGAAACACTGACTTTATAGTTCAAACCGACCTTGCAGTCTAATGCTTATCCTACAGCACTAATTCCTACCAAATGACTGGGTTGTTGTTGTTGTGAAGTGCCATCAGGTTGGTTCCAACTCATAGTGACCAAACTCATAGGGTTTCCGAGGAGCAGTTGATGAGCTTGAACTGACAACCTGGTGGTTCAAACTGACTTTGCAGTCCAGCACATTAACCCACAGTGCCATACTAGGATTGAGTAGAACTATGCCAATGTGAGGTGTCTGTGACCCTCCAAGGGGATTGAGTCACCTGCTAATGATGTAAATAAGGTACAAGTTTCCCTTGGTATGGGGATTGGTAGGTTTCGCCATCCCACTGGACTTAAAATTAATCATTTCAGAAGTAGAAAGGGGGCTCGTAGGGCCATCAAGAAAGAAAGACGAGCCACGAGTGAAGCATGCCCTGTGCTGAATCTCCTCTATCCAAGAGACAGAGCTGAGACACTGCAGATGGTGGGAGACAATGAGAAACAGAGGCTGAGAGGTAGGTGGTGGTAGAGAAGCAGCGCTGCAGAACCAGGAGACCAGCAGCAGACAGAGCAGTGGGCTTCCTGGCTCATGGAGCAAGAAAGATGAGTGCCTTTGGGCAGGCAGCTTGCTGGCCGAGTAGGTTACCTATGGACACGTAATCAAAGAGAGCTTGCTTTGCCAACCCAAGGAGCTGGAGCCGATCACCTTCAAGTCGAGGTTTCCTAGTGGAGGGGGCATTTACTGGCAGAGCTAAAGACTCTGTAGAGCAAAGGGGGCCATATGGCTGAGAGAGCATTTCTGATCCTGAATTCCCGAAAAAAAAACTCATAATCTTGACTATTGTCTATGGGTTCTGTGTGGCCATTACAACAAATGATCAGATAGACTCAGCAGACAAGTAGAGAGTGCCTTGGGAGAAAAGGTTGGTGTCAGAATTAGTAAAAAGATTGGAAGGTGGAGGTACGTCTGATCTCTACCTTATAGGAATTGACTTTGGGGCTAATGTTGATTTTCTCTCTTCCCCTTGTGATGCCAGATGAAGTCAGATGCCACCCCCAAACAATTTTGCATGGAAGAATGCAAATTGGACAGTAAATGCTTTGGGGTTTTGGTGATTTCTAACTATTTGTCACAAGACTTCACATCATTTATAAGGACTGTAATGGTCTTTAAGGAGCTCTGGTAGCATAGTGGTTACGAGTTGGGTTGATAACCTCATGGTCAGCGGTTCGAAACTACCAGCAATTCCACAGGAGAAACATGAGGCTTTCTGCTCCTGTAAAGATTTATAGCCTCGGAATCCCTACGCAGGGTCATTAGGAGTAAGAACTGACTCCACGGCACACTACCACCAACACTACAATGGTCTTTATTGGAGTACTTGTGTGGTGCTGTAGCATAAGCACTAGACTTCTAACAACAAGGTTAGCAGTTCAAACCCACCAGCTGCTTTTTGGAAACCATATACAGGGTTCCTATGAGTTGGAACTGACTCCATGAAACTTAACAACAACAATGGTCATTACTGGTACAAATGGTTAATTCATTTGGCTGCTAACCAAAAGGTTAGAGGCGCAAGTCTTCTCAGAGGCTCCTCAGAAGAAAGCCCAGGTGACCTACCTTGAAAAAATCAACTACAAAAACCTTATTGGGACACACATAGAGTCTCCATGATGGAAACTGTTTTGTTTTGTTTTAAATGACCTTTTTATTAAATGATTTGGATATTAAAGGTACAACATGATCATTTTGTGGACAGAGTTGATCAGTGAGAAGGGGATACACTGAAGGTACACAGAGTTCTCCAAGTACTTCATGTGCATAGTAACCAGGGAGAGCTAATAGCTGTAACAAACTACCCTCACATTTTAGTAACTTGGGAAAAACTTTCCTTGCTTATGTACCAGTCTCAGTACTACTGGTGGTGCAGTAGCTGAGCCCTTGGCTAGAATGGAAAGATTAGTGGGTTCACCCTAATCATCTCTCTGAGGGAAAATGTCATGGTAGACTGCTGTTAAGTGCTATCGAGTTGGCTTCAAATCAGAGCAACTCTGCATGGGGTTTCCAAGGAGCAGGTACTAGGTTTGAACCACCGACCCTGTGGTTAGCAGTCCAGAGCTTATCCTACAGCACCACATCAGGACTCTAGCCTTGGAAACCCTGCAAGGCAGTTCTAGCCTGTACTACAGGATCACTGTGAGTTGAAATAGACTTGACAGCAACAGACTTTTATTTTGTTTTTAAATACCAATCTAAGCTGGATCTTCCTACATGCAGTTCTCTGGGGTGGCACTCCTCCAAACCTCAAGGCAGGGACCCAAGCTCCTCCTGTCTAGAGGCTCGGTCTGTTCTTGGAGTGGTGGTTTTCAATCGTTAATGTGTAGAAGTATCATCTAGGGATCTTGTTAAAATGCCGATTATGGATCCCTAGGTCTGGGTGGGTCAAAAGTCTGCATTCCTAAAGCACTCCCAGGTGATTCCTATACTCCTTAGAGACTCTTTATTCCACAAGCAGAAGAAGAAATAGCAGATGGTTTTAGCAGCAGGAATACATCATCACTTCCACCAACACCCCACTGGCCTGTCTCAGTTATTTGGCCACGCCTAATTACAAGGGAGCTCTGGTAGCATAGCGGTTACGAATTGGGCTGCAAACCTTAAGGTCAGCAGTTCGAAACTACCAGCTGTTGCGCAGGAGAAAGATGAGACTTTCTGCTCCTGTAAAGATTTACAGCCTTGGAAACCCTGTACAGGGTCACTATGAGTTGGAACTGACTCCACAGCACATAACAACAACAGTGATTACAAGGGAGGCTGGGTAATGTAGTCCAGCTATGTGTCTAGGAAGTAAAATAATTTTCTTAACAACTACCCTGGACTGGAGTGGGTTAATGAGCTGGTTAACAGTTCAAGCTCACCAGCTGCTCCTGGGAAACCCTATACAGGGTTGCTATGGGTCGGAATCAACTCGACAGAAATTAACAACACACCAACCTGAATTACAAGGTCAGTTTGAACCACAAGATTGGCAGGTCAGACTCACCAGCCATTCCTTGGAAACACTATACTGGGTTGCTATGAGTCAGAGCTGCCTCAACAGCACTTAACAACAACAAACCACTCTGAACAGAGTCCTGGTATGGTGCTGCAGGATAAAGCATTGGATCACAATGTCAGTATGAACTGCAAGGTTGGTGGTTCAAACTCACCAGCCACTCCTCAGAAACCCTAGACAGGATAGCTATGAGTTGTAATCAGCTTGATGGCACTTATCAACAACAACAACTACTACTCTATGCCACAATAAGAAAAGTAAGAAATTAAAGATCTCTGAAACATCTAATTTTGTCTTATCCAAACATGAATCCTTCCAAATTTATTTAGGGGCAAGAGGTATAATCCTCCAAGCGTTGTTGTTGTTAAGTGCGGTTGAGTCAGTTCTGATCCATAGTGATCCTGTATAGGGTTTTCAAGGAGCAGCTGGTGAGCTTGAACCACCAGCCTTGTGGTTCAAATGACTTTGCAGTCCAGTGCATTAGCCCACAGCACCACACCAAACTCCAATTCTCCAAGTAGGGGCCATTATATTTGTTGAAATTCTAAGCCAGTCTAAAACATTAGCTCCCTACATGTAAAAATAACTGTTTAGTGATTTGATTCTGTCTTATCCAAGCAATCAGTGCTTCTTAAAAGATGATTGCTAAACAAAGCAATTTCAGTTTCTGTGCCTGGTGTACCAGGCAGTGATGCAAATCATCCGAAGGGTGAACTTTGTGCATCTTCCCCTTACCAATAGACTTTGCCCACAAAAATGATCATATTGTACCTTGCACAAGGGTAGGTCAAAAAGCATTGCTATAAAATCATAGTAACCTTTATTAAACAAAAGTATCCTTGGAAACCCTGTGCAGGGTCGCTATGAGTCAGAACCAACTCCACGGCACATAACAACAACAACAATCAAAATGTGAAGCTATTATTTCTCGACACATCCTCCATCTAGTCTGCACACTTCTGAAGGTAGTGTGTTTCCATCTCTCTAACCTTCTCCAAAGAGTTCTGCCCTCTAATTTACACCATGTCAAAATGGCAGTGTTGACATCTTTGAGGGGCTCAAATCATGTTCCCTTTAACTATTCTTTGAGTTTAGGGAACCAAAAGAAGTGTGAAGGTGTAGGATTAGGGCTACAGGGTTGATGGGGACAGGTTCCAATGAAATTCTTGTAGGACAGCCCTTGCTGCCCTCAAAGAACAAGCAGA
>NW_006408597.1:6069353-6071488 GCF_000296735.1 Chrysochloris asiatica
CACCACCACCACCACCACCATTCATTCAAAAGTGGTGGTGGTGGTGGCGGTGGCATTAGGGTTGGGAAGGTAAAATCACATGTGAGCAAACAGGAGAGAGACTTGGAGGTCACTTAGCAATGAGAAAGGGGAGAGAAAATTCATTATCAACAGCCCCTTAAAGCTAAACTACCATCAAGGGATGTTTCTGCCCTGGACCACACGTTCTTGGGGCTTGACTTTGGCTCTTTCCCTTCACACCAAGGAGTCCATGGTGCCATGGGGATGTGCCCTAGCAGACCCCATATGCCCTCCTTCTAGGTCAGTCCTGTACAAAAGACATGTTACATGAGGCACAATCACAAGTTGTGTATGTTCAAAGTTTGAAGCTTTGGGTTACTACACTGAAACAAAACAAAACCCCAAACAAGCTGCCCTCCTGGAGACTCTGAGTCAGGGCGCCCCCATGTGTGTCAGATGGGATTGTGGTCAATAAGGTTTTCAGTGGCTGATTTTGAAAAATCAATGGCCACACCTGTCTTCAGACACCCCCATGGTTTGAACTGCCAACTTTTTGGCTATCAGCCAAGCATACTGACAAGTTGCACAACCAAATGGTTAACAGGCTTGGCTGATAACTTCAAATCACCATGTAAGAAAAGTAAAAAACAAATCAAGTTAATTTTGAGATTCTATTTAACTCAATATATTAAAAATAGCATCATCTCAATATAGAAATTATTAATAAGATCTTTTACATCCTTCATCTTGCATGTTGTTGTTAAGTGCTGTCAAGTCGGTTCTGAGGAATGACTGGTGAGTTTGAACTGAAGATTTTGCAGTTCAAATTGACATTATAGTCGAGTGCTTATATGCCACACCAGGATTATTTATAATTACAGCACATCTTAAAAAGTGCTCAGTTGCTATATGTGGCTTCTGTATTGCACAACACAAACCATGCTCTGGGTCATAGGACTCTGGGATTCCCTGCCAACAGGACACCATGTCAATCCCCCGGGCCTTAAGTAGCCTCCTCTGAGCCCACACTCCAGATGGCCAAGAGCAGGGACTTGTAAGGTACTCAGGTGGAGCCTTGACATATAGACTGGGTCACATGAATGTGTGCCGGGCAGCAACAAGAGGGATGAGGAGGATGTGGCAAGGGTAGAAAATGAAGGGGTGTGGGACTCAGGCCAGGAGTCTGGTCTCCCCCAATCCCTGCTGTACACCAGCACAGACTGAGAGCAACCAGGAATTCTAAACCCAAGCTTGACCTCAGGTCATTACAAAGACCCATTTGTCAAGGTTGGAGGATAGATTATTTTGATTAGCCTTTGGTTAGTTTGATTTCCCTGCATCTTTTAAGTATTTGTTGTTGTTGTTGTTAGGTGGCATCAAATCAGTTGTTAGTCATAGTGACGCTATGCCCTGGAGAATGAAACACTGCCAGATCTTGGACCATCCTAACAACGGTTGTTTGAGTCCATTGTTGTAGTCACTGTGTTAATTCATCTCATTGTGAAGCCTCCTCTTTTTTGCCGACGATCTGCTTGACTAAGCATACTGTGCTTTTCCAGGGACTGTTCCCTCCTGATAACATGTCCAAAGTCTTAAACTTGAATCTCAGAACACATCCGTGTATAATAGCTGGGCGGCTCTAGGGAGCTCCCTATACCATGATGGACAACTCCCTAAGGACCTGCCCTCGCATTCCCATGGTCAGAACTGGGCCTCCACACTTGGTTGTTTGTCATAGATCCCAACAGGTAGATGCTACAAGCGTCCAAGTGAGTGAATCTCCTCAAAAATCTTGGATTAGAGGGGAAATTGCATGATTTCACTAATGTGAACTATTTTATTGTTGTTGTTAAGTGCCTTTGAGTCCGTTCCTACCCATAGCGACCCTGTATAGGGTTTCCAAGGAGCAGCTGGTGAGCGTGAACCGCCGACCTTGAAGTTCAAACCGACTTTGCAGTCCAGCACATTAGCCCACAGTGCCACACCTGGACCCACTTGTAACCACTACGCTACCAAAGCTCCTTAATGTGGACTGATTAGAACAGGCAAATATATAGAGACTGCCATTTAATAGTGGTTACCAGTGAGAGCCTCGGAAACCCTGTACAGGGTCGCTATGGGTTGGAACCGACTCG
>NW_006408597.1:6073039-6129402 GCF_000296735.1 Chrysochloris asiatica
AAAATGGCTATAAATCATATGGACCACAGAGCTTAGATTCTGGCACAGGGAATACTGATGACATTCCTTTTCAGCATATAAAAACCATCACATATAGATGAAAGTACTCAGTAAGGGTTAGCGGTTATTAACAAGAGACTGATGTGCAGTCAGTATGTGCTGGTACAGTTGGATCGAATATCAAATAATCAAAATATTTCTGTAGTGGTTGGTAAACAGTCAGTGTTCTGAGCTCCTCCAGGGCTCTCTGCCACCAGCACTCAGGCCCTTTGTAGGAATCCCTGCCAGAAACCTCCCCACTATTCAGCAACTGATAGGTTAACAGCAGGCCAAGCCAGGGGCTCTCAGGCAGGTATTCTAAAGGCTGAAGTCATCCCTCAGAGACCCTGCTATACAGACTGTTGATTATTCTATCATCCCTAGCTATCTCTTGAATAGTATTAGCTGTTGTTTTCATGTATTCTGACCCATTTCTCTGGTTGATGGTATTTTAATTCACAGGCAATCTGTAAATGGCCCTTATTTCATGTTGACTGTTAATTAAATTTCTGGCAGAAGGACACTATTCTGCCATGTATATGCCCTAAAGTTTTATTAGTATTAACAGTGGATGGGATAAGGAAAAGCCAAGCAAGAAGATACAAAGTGATCAGCTAGCATACAGCATATTGGTCCTCTGCAGAATACTGGTATGTAGAAGTATTTGTTTTTTAATATTAAAAACGTCAGTGAGCCCATTTTGACTCCTGGTGACTGTATGTGTTACAGACATGTGCTCGATAGGGTTTTATTTCTGGAAGTAGATTACTAGATCTCTCTTTTGTGTCACTGCTGGGTAGGTACAAACCACCAACCTTGAGGTTACCAGTTAAGCACAAACTGTGTCAACCAACAATAAGTAGATAAATATTAGAAGACAGTCTCTAAGTGATTCCCCACCCCTCGGTATCCATGCCCTTGTATAGTCGCTCCTCTTGAAGATAGGTGGGACCTGTGACTTGCTTCTAACCAATAGAACATGATAGAGGTTAATTCTACCACTACGGGACAGAAGAACATAACTCCTGCCTTGTGAGCCCTCTTCCTGGCTGGCTTTGATGAAGCAAGTTGCCATGCTGGGGAGGCCAATTAGCTGGGACTGATAGTAGTCTCTGGCCAACAGCCAGCTAGAAACTAAGGCTCTCAATCCACCAGCCCCAAGGGCACTAAATACTACCAACAATATAAATGTGCTTGAAAGTGGATCCACTGGGCAACATCTGGATTATTGCCAGTGGCAGACTTTGAAGCAAAGCCCCAGATAACCGTGCCTAGAATCCTGACCACAGATAGTGGAGATGATGAATGTGGTCTTTAGCCACCATGCCTGCGATCATTTGCTACACAGCAATAAGTAACTAACACAGTTAGCAAATAAGCTTTGCTTTAAAATGTACCAGTATGCACGCATACACATCCATTTACAAATGTATAGAAAATGTGTCGATGAATAAGAAACCACTGGCAGGAGTATCTCTAGACAAAGAGTTTCAGATTCGATGGGGTGGGGGTGGGGGGAGGAAGATTTTACTTTTCTTGCATAGCTGTATCCATGTTTTACTTTTATAAAGTAAGATGTTGTTGTTGTTAAGTGCCGTTGAGTAGATTCCGACCCATAGTGACCCTGTATAGGGTTTCCAAGAGCAGCTGGTGAGCTTGAACCACCGATCTGGCAGTTCAAACAGCTTTGCAGTCTGGCACATTAACCCACAGTGCCACACCGCATCTAGTTTAAATGCACAATAGATTAGAGACAACTTTGTTGCAAATAATAGAATCTGGCCAGGAAAATATTTTGATTTTTAGAACCACAAAATTATCTTTCTAGCTAAGATAAAATTGTTAGGCCAATAAAATATGATTCCATTAGTTCTGGATATCAGCTTTGCAAGAAACAGGCCTCGGAGAGGCTAGCCTTGTGGTCTGGCAGGGAGATCTCAGGTGGCTGGAGACAGGAGCATGCCGTGTAAGGGCTCAGTCTGAGTTGGGGAAAAGGTGTGTGGCTCATGTCCTATTTTTCAGATAGTGCTTTTAATCCACACTTGACAGGTACCAGAAATGAGGGACTTACAGATCTGTATGTAGACCAAGAGAGTACACCAACCTGGAATCAGTCATCAGTCCCAAACAATGCCGAGGACTGGGAGCTCAGGGAGAGGGGCAGTTGGGACCACTAGAATGGCTTCTTCTAGGCCACTACAATCATTAAACATCCTCCCTTTAAGAAAACGCCTAGTGCCTACAGAATGGCCTATTAATTTGAAATGTGCAAATGGATAGGTAATAAATAGAAACAGATTAAATTACTGAAACCAAAATGGTACCCAACATTTCAAACAATACCCAGTAAAGGCACACACACAAGTACAATGAGGATTCAAACACATGCATTTAGGAATGAATGAATGAGATTTAAATTAGTCCAGCTACCACTGCTCAAAAGGAGTCCTGGTTTGGCACTGTAGGATCCTCACTGGACCACAAGGTCAGTTTGAATTGCAAAGTCAGTGGTTCAAACTCACCAGGCGCTCCTCTGAAACCCTACATAGGGTCACTATGGGTCAGAACTGACTTGACAGCACTTAACAAAAACCACAGCTCAAAATTCAAAGCCCAATCATGTAGAGACCAGCATTCATGAAGAATTGAGTTTCATTCACAAAAATGAAAGTAGAACTGTGAGAGGACACAGTGCGAGGACAGTCGATGCCCTCCACCAGCTGATCTATGTTTGTGGGACCCAAGAGGAGTCCTGGTGTGGTGCTGTGGGTTAATGTGCTGGACTGCAAGGTCAGTTTGAACCACAAGGTTGGCGACTCAAGCTCACCAGCTGCTTCTTGGAAACCCTATACAGGGTTCCTATGAGTCAGCTCCTGAGCTCCCAGTCCTTGGCATTGTTTGGGGCCAGAAGGGACTGATGACTGATTTCAGGTTGCTGTACTCTCTTGGTCTACATATAGATCTGTAAGTCCCTCATTTCTGGTACCTGTCAAGTGTGGATTAAAAGTACTATCTGAAAAATAGGACATGAGCCACACACCTTTTCCCCAACTCAGACTGAGTCCTTACACGGCATGCTCCTGTCTCCAGCTACCTGAGATCTCCCTGCCAGACCACAAGGCTAGCCTCTCCGAGGCCTGTTTCTTGCAAAGCTGATGGCACTTAACAACAACAAAAGGTCAACAAAAAAGCAGATTATAAGATGAACCCCTCCTGCTGATCATTTCTGACTTCACAGAATTGCTTCCTTACTTAGATTTCCCAAACCTCCTTCCATCATGGTCTGTTTCTGATGCCTCACACCGACAGACTTCTAAGACACGAGGCTAGCTTATATCTTAATGAGATCACCCCCAACCAGAAAATCCCTGATTGGGAAACTCCTGAGTATGTGAAACAACATAATTGTCTATTCTTTCTGCCATATTAATTTGCTAGTCCCTCGTGACACAGTGGGTTAACTGTTGAGCTGCTACACCCAAGTTCAGTGGTTCAAACCCACTAGTCACTCTTAGGGAGAAAGAAAAGGCTTTCTGCTCCTGTAAAGAGTTAGTTATGGAAACCCTAAGGAACAGTTCTATTCTGTTTTATAGGGTCACTATGAGTTAGAAGCAACTCAAGGGCAGTAGGGCTTCTATTTAAGATTAACTTTGAAAAAATAAATACGTAAAGAAAGGAACTCACATATATAATGGACAATTGGAAGCCCTTTAATTTCCATTTATCTATATGAAAGTAAGAAATACAGTACGACAGCCCAAGTGGAGATTTTGAAGGTAGGAAGAAAATGGAAGTGACAAGAGGAAGGGCATACCTGATCATCAACAAAACCAGCAAGGCATGCAGAATCTCTATCTCTGTGTTTTTTTTGAAAACAGGGATACAAAAATGGTTTGAAGGGACTCACATAGCAAAAATAAAGCTAAAAACATTCAGCTGAGTCTTTGTTGATGAATACTCGAATCTGTTAGAATATACTCCCCAAAGCTTTCTGATAAATTCAGTAATATAAGAAGTTTATAAAAGGGAGTTCTTTTGAATATGTAACTAGTTTTTCTCAGTGAAATGTTACAAGTAGCGTAGCAGGCATTGTCCGAAAGGTTTGAACTTGCCAAATAACAACCTGTCAACATAGAACTGGTCTGGTCCATTTTGGACTATAAAGCTCAAGAGAACCAGGCACAATGACGAAAAACAATTTGAGCAAAAATATCACGTGGAACAGCCCGTACTGATGTTTGGCTGCCTGGTTTCCTCAAACACTTGCATGCATCTCCCAGTGCAGTTGCTCTTTTCAGCAGTATTTTCAGAAAATAAATGACCTGGTCTTTGTAAATACGTAGCTTGAGTGGAAAGATGCCCAATCACAAAGCAAACTGTAAAAATCCGAGTAGCACATTTTGCCAGAATAAACCACCAGTCCACAACAAATAAAAGAAAAGCCTCAAAGTCAGTCTTTTGAATCATGAGAAAGGCATTTGTTGCAAAGCATACTTCTCCCCTGTAGCTGACGGGGTGAGAACATGCTCATTCCCGGCTTGGCCAGATAAAAGCACTAGCCTTGCCTATCACCCTTTTTATGACCAAGCTGCTGCTGAATTGCTTGTGCTCCTCCTTGTCAGACTCTATTTCCCCACAAGCAAATCCATCGTTAGAGTAGAAGGTCCTCCAGAATGTCTCCCTGGTGTCTCTAGTCTGAGCTAAGAGTACTAACTCGTCATGCCCCTGTCACTGCACATAATAATCAGTTAGGCTGATTGTGTGTATACCGCAGTCTAATTCATCTTCTAGACTTGGTAAACAATTCAATGCAACAGGCCTGGCTTCCCTGCTTTTGTATTCTTAGCATGGCTCTTGGCTCCTCGTTGGAGCTCACAAATTGTGTGAACTACCATCGAAGTAAAGGAGCTCTGGTAGTGTAGTTGTTACGAATTGGGCTGCTAACCTCAAAGTCGGCAGTTCAAAACTACCAGCTGTTATGTGGGAGAAAGATGAGGCTTTCTGCTCCTGTAAAGATTTGCAGCCTAGGAAACCCTGTGCAGGGTCACTATGAGTCAGAACCGACTCCACGGTATTTAACAACAACAACAACCATCGAAGTAAGTGCCCGTTAGACAAAGAGAGGACTTAGAATGAGCTCCTGCCTTCCCTGTCTCCCTACAGCCCTTGTGGTTATAGATACCATGTCCTCTTTACCCACTACCTTCAAGTCCATTTTGATGCAAAGCCTCTTTAGAGGTGTGCAAATTTATTCTGAACTGATAAAGAGAAAGGAAGTGGCTCACATTCATAGATTACTATGTCATGGCAGTTACAAAAAACATGCCATCTTTATGAAAATACTAAAATAAAAAATTAGCATTCTAAGTTTTATTTTTATTGATTGAAAAAGTCCCTCCAACTGCTTGAGAGCTGGCACCATCCCTGCTGAAACCAGGACTTTGGACTGGTTTGAACTGGTTCAGCCATGGCCCACAGAGAAAACTGGACCAGAATTTGTGAAAATGTCGGTGTAATGGAACAGGAAAAGTACAGGTTGAAGGCCTGGAATAAGAGATTCAGCAGAGGTGCAGTGAGTCTGTTCACGAGCCTGCTTCAGGAGGGGCTGGATTACCGCTAGGACTGTGAAAGCGCAACACCCATTCAGAGCATCTTTGAGTCTGCACTGCTCTTTCTGTCTCTCTGTCCACCAAAAGGCTTGGTTGCTATGCAGTGTGCTCAGCCTGTTTTCTAAGATGGAGACTAAGTTTATAGTAGGGCACTGACCTGTACCTTTTCCCCATTCTAGTTATCATTCTGATACAATCACATATTACAAATTCAAGTTCTTTCTGGTTTTGCTTTGCTGGCCCTGAGTGAACCAGGAAGACATGATTCCAAGCCCTGCTTGGAACAGACCAGAAGAAGGAAGAAAAAGGGAAAGGAGAACTGGCTGGTTGTTGTTGTTATGTGCCGTGGAGTCGGTTCCAACTCATAGTGACCCTGTACAGGGTTTCCGAGGCTGTAAATCTTTACGGAAGCAGAAAGCCTCATCTTTCTCCCATGGAACAGCTGGTAGTTTCGAACTGCTGACCCTGAGGTTCACAGCCCAATTCGTAACCACTATACTACCAGAGGTCCTTAGGTCATGAAATTTCCCACTCCTGGCAACAGAACACTGGTTTTGAATCGCATAGTTGGGCCCTGCCACTTCACTGCCATCTAAGTAAGAGCTACTTTCTCAGTCATCTATAAGATGGAAAGGAATCCTTATATCAAAGGGCTGCACTGAGGAGTCCATGAGGTGAATCTTCACATACACAAGTGTCCTAACAATTAGGCCTGGGCCCTTAGCTCTTCTCCTCTTACTCCATTTCTGCGCCCTACCTGGTGGTGATGGATGGCCAGTCAGCAGGGGTCTTAGTGATTATCCAGAGCATCAGCATGAAACACTCCAGATAGTTTTTGGTTATCTAAGTTTAAACAATTTTAATCACCTGACATGTTTTCTTTCATGCTCCAGCACACTTATGAATCTAGGTGCCATCAAGTCATAGCGACCCTATGCACAATAGAACGAAACACCGCCAGGTCCTGCATCAACCTCACAATCATTGCTAACCCTGAGCCCATTACTGCCACGACTGGGCTAACTCATTTCGTTGGGAGTCTTCCTCTTTTTCTCTGACCTTCCTCTTCACCAAACATGATATTCTTCTCCAGGGACTGGTCACTCCTGATAACATGTCCGAAGTATGAGAGATGAAGTCTGGCCATCCTGGCTTCCAAGGAACATTCTGGCTATACTTCTTCCAACATAGCTCTGTTTGTCCTTTGGCAGTCCATGATACTTTTAATATTTTCCTCCAACATCATAACTCAAATGCATCAATTTTTCCATGGTCTTCCTTATTTCACATGCATGCGAGGCTATTAAAAATACCATGACTTGGGTTAGGCGCACGTTAGTTCTCAAACTGACAGCTTTGTTCTTTAAGAGAGCTTTTGCAGAAGATTTGCCTAATGTAATATTTCCTTTGATTTCTTGCCTGCTGCTTCCATGAGTGTTACTGGTTGATCTGAGCAAAATGAAGTCTTTGACAACTTCAACATTTTCTCTATTTATGTGAATGTTGTTTGTGGTCCAATGGTAAGGATTTTTGTTTTCTTTACGTTGAGATGCAACCCATACTGAAGGCTGTAGTCTCTGATCTTCATCAGTAAATATTTTAAGTCCTCTTCACTTTCAGAAAGTAAGGTTGTATCATCTGCATATCACAGGTTGTTAATGAGTCTTCCTCCAATTCGGATACCATGTTTTTCTTCATAACATCCAGCTTCTTGGATTATTTCCTCAGCATACAGATTGAATAAATATGTTGAAAGAATACAACATTGTCGCACACCTTTCCTAATTTAAAATCATTCAGTGTTCCTTGTTCTGTTGGGCTATGCACAAGGTTCCTTATTCCTTAAGTGTTCCAGAATACTTTCTCCACAATGTTGTCCATAGCGTGTCATAATCTGCACAATCGAAAGCCTTTGCATACTCAGTAAAGCACAGGTAAACATCTTCCTGGTATTCTCTGCTTTCAGCCAAGATCAATCTGACATTAGAATGATATCACTCATTCCACGTCCTCTTCTGGATCCACCTTGAAACTCTGGAAGTTCTCTATCAACGCTATTCATAATGTTTTCAGTGACTAAATATTCCGAAGTAGTCCATCCCTCCTTTTTCCTAGTCTGTCTTCGTCTGGAAGCTCAGCTGAAAACTATGCACTGTGGGTGCTCTGCTGGTGTCTAAAATACCTGTGGCATCACTTCCAAAATCACAACAACACGCTAGCGACCACAGTACAACAAACTGACAGACAAGCAGGGGGAATATGTTTGTAGCAAAGGTAAATACCCATGTACAGATATTCTGTCAAACCTTTATATATTTGGGGCTATCCTCCCACTCTCCTTCTCATACTCATTCAAACTGTGTAACTGTCCACGTATCTCTGTTATTGCAAGATTGCATATATATAACAGTCTGTACCTCTGTTCCTATTAACTCTTGAACTGCTCCCTGTATCTTCTGCTTTCAACAGCCTTCTGCCATAGTAAACCATGTGACTGTCAGATTCAAAATGGCAATACCAGTCCATTTCAGCTCACTAATGCCTAGGATATCGATGTATATGCATTTCATTTCATTTTTGACAATTTCCAATTTTCCTATATTCATACCTTGTACATTCCATGTTCTGATTACTAATGGATGTTTACAGCTGTTTCTCTTCATTTTGAGTTGTACCCCATCAGCAAATGAAGGTTCTGAAGGCTTTACCCCATTCACATCATCACAGTCAACTCTACTCTGAGGAGGCAGCTCTTCCCCAGTCATATTTTGAGTGCCTTCCAATCTGAGGGGCTCATTTTCCGGCACTATATTTGACAATATTCTGGTGCTCTTCATCATGTTTCAATATTCAATGTTCTGGTGCTATCTGACATTAGCAATGATATCACTCATTTCACATCCTCTTCTGAATCTACCTTGAACCTCTGGAAGTTCTCTGTCAACACCATTCATAAGGTTTTCAGTGACTAGACATTCGGAAGTAGTCTGTCTCTCCTTCTTCCTAGTCTGTCTTCATCTGTAAGCTCATCTTAAACCTGGCCACCATGGGTGATCCTGTTGGTATTTAAAATACCAGGGGTGGGGGTGGGGGGTTGCATAGCCTCCAGAATCACAGCAACATGCAAGCCACACAGTATGACAAACTGACAGAGGAGTGGTAGTCCAGGTGATTGTTTATGTATACATAAAAACATCTGGAGATCTTGATAATATGTATGTTTTACCTTAGTATACCTGGAGCTCTGGTAGTGTAGTGGTTACGAATTGAGCTGCTAATCTCACAGTCAGCAGTTCGAAACTACAAGCTGTTCCGTGGGAGAAAGATGAGGTTTCTGCTCCCATAAAGATTCATAGCCTTGGAAACCCTGTACAGAGTCGCTATGAGTCAGAACCGACTCCACGGCATATAACAACAACAACCTTAGTATACCTAGAGTGGAAATGCAAATGATCACTCATGGTTCTAAACTGAAACTGCCGTTGTTAAGAGCTGTCGAGTAGGTTCCAATTCATAGCGGCCCAGTATAGGGTTTCCAAGGAGCAGCTGGTAGGAATAAACTGGTTCACAACCCTGAGTAAAACCCAAGAGCCTGTGGCTTGAATTTTCCCTAAGTTCTCCAGCTTTCTCTGAGTTGTTATAGCTTTAGATTCATTTATTGTTGACACCTCAAACCCAAATCCACATACTTAAGGGAATCCTGAGCCCTCCTCAAAATGTCCTTGTATTCTTAGGCGACACAGTTTCGGCCATCTGCTGACTGTGATCTGCTGCTCCCACTGAACCCTTAGCCTCACTTGCATTCCATCTCCTTAGTAATTCTTTTTGCCCCCTCTTGCCAACTCTGACATGGACATCATTAAAGTATGAACGTGCATGCCAGTTGTTTTATGAAGGTTGTGGGCAGTGCAACAGGCAGAGGTCACAAAGTAGCAAAACCAGTAGCCCTAGGGTGAATTATCCTACAAGCAAATTAAGCATGGGTTTAGCTGTGCTTGGTTACTAATCTGTAGTAACCAGGCTTGCATGTTTTCACCACATCAGGGCTTCAAACCAGTTCATTCTTGTTCAACTTGATGCTGAGAGTTTGTATTCTCACCGCAACAAGGATGACTTGTGGAATCTGTGTAAGATGTAGATGCTGATTCAGTATAGCCAGTGTGGAAATGCACATTCTCAGTAGGGAGCTCAACTGTAATGAAGCTTCAAAGCCCTAATGAAATAAACATACATGTAAAACTGTTCACTACAGTTTACATGTAAATAAGCACAAGTAAATCCATGTCTAACTTGCTTATTAGGTAATCTGATAACAAAGTGGCCAACAAGTCAATACCAACTCATGGTGACCCTAAGTGTTTCAGAGTAGAACTGCGCGCCACAGAGTTTTCAATGGCTGTATTTGTAGAAGTAGACTGCCAGGTTTTTCTTCTGAGGTGCCCTGGGTGGACTTAGCTTCCACCACTTTGGTCAGCAGCCCAACATATATGTTATCCAGGGACTCCCGGGGTTTCATCCAGGCAACTAGAGCTTGACTCTAGTATGGAAACAAAACAGCAAAGCTCAAATAATATTAGGCATTGCTGAGCTTCGTGGACACCCCCACCCCTCCTTAAGGCTCATCTCCTTGGCTGCCCCTGCAGACATCAAGCCGCCCAGGTTCACCCTTGTCTCCACTCACTAGATTTCACAGCATCTCTCCGCCTCCACTGGACAGAGTGATTCTGCTTTCTCTCTGCTCAGAAGCCTCCTTCCAGACAACCAAGCAGGGAATAGAGGTAGATCAGGATCCACATCTTACAGACCCCTAAAAGCACACCAAGCAATTTTCCTAAAGAGTTGAATTCAATCTAACCCCTCCCCTCAAAGGAGTATGTGGAGTGATCTTCTCTTTTTCCTTTTCTTTCTCATATAAGTGATTTTTGCCCCTTTCTGCTGCACTAATTAGGCATTTTATGCTAGCTAAAGTAAATTAACATTGTCAAGTGCATACATGTGAAAATGATGGGCTAGATTATAGTCACAGTTTTGATCCTTGAAACTTTGATAATGAATTCACATACTTAAACTTTGTAGCCAAATTCTGCTTTGCTATTAATCTTGCCCTTGAGTACATGATAAAAACAGAGTGGAACAGATGAGGGGAAGAACAAAAGAAATGAAAAGATTTGGCAGAATGATTTCATGGAGTCCTTCACTTTCCCACAGAACTGAAGAACAAGAAAACAGAGGCACTATTATTACCCAGGCATAAGAAAGAACTCACGTTTAGTGTTTCTTATCCACTAGCCAGCACTCTAATTCATAGATCTGGTCAAAAAGTTTAATTCATTCATGGCTAGCCATAACATTCTCTATGAAAGGGCTAGTTTCTCTGCATTCCTGTAGTTTCACTAATTGCTAAGGCTGGAAGAGAAAGTCCCTAAACAACAGATGTGGAAACAGACTATTTCAGTCATGGGTCTACTGCAGTATTCACTTTGAGCCCCACCACTCACGGTGTCCACGTGGCAGATCTCACGTACCTCCTCCAAGACTGGCTCTGAGGTCAGCATTGATGAAACAGGAACAGGCCCCATGAGAGACACAAAAACAATTCACATGGATTATCTAATGGTCCACTGTGGTACTTACAATACTTCTCAGCAAGAAATGTTTGTACCTATCACCATCATTTCCCCTTAATTCGCTATTTTCACTCTCTAGTCCTCAAATTCCACAAAGGCTGCTAAGATGGTCAGGACAAACACTTGAAAAAGTTAGTCTTTCTCCACCTGAGGCCACTTCTGATGGTTCCTGCCACAAGCGTGCATCCAAGCAATAGGAAATGTGTTTGAACCAAATAGCCGTCTTCTCCTTTGGAATTTGATGATTTTTATTTATTTATTTAACTTCCAATTTTATAGGTTGAGTTGCAGTTGGAGGAAAAGGGAAATAGCTGATAATTCCGCCTAAGCAGAGTGGGTTGGTTAAATCATTTCTCCAGTGCTTCTACTTAGATTCAATGTGTTTCAAAGTACAATACTCCCAATCACCCAGGGAGCAGGCTTAGATGATAGCTAAGCTTTTGATGGAATGAACAGTTATCATTTACTGAATACCTGAATGTATCATGCACTATGGCTACACTTTGGCTACAGAGTTAAGTAGGTCTCCGAGTGCATCCAGAAGCTGGCTCATAATCTAATGGGTAAAAAGTCACATGCATAAAAAACAATAATTCCATTTGATAAAAATAATTTTCTAACACTCCTTAAATTAAAAGTTTTGAAATCAGTAAGATTGGTCAATTTTACAAATATCTGCAGGCTCCAAGTGGGCAATATAGCATGTTAAAGACGTCTTGTAACATCACTAAGAAAATAGTATTTCTCCCCAATTATTCTTGGCATCTATTCTTGAGGATGAAATTAGACCCTAGTAAAGCCCACACTCCAGAGATTAGAGAGGAACTTTTCCCATTTCTTGAGTGAAACATTATTGTTACTGTTGTTAAGTGCCATCGAGTTGGTTCCGACCCATAGTGACCCAGTATAGGGTTACCGAGGAGCAGCTGGTGAGCTTTAACCACCAACCTTGCAGTTCAAACGGCTTTGCAGTCTGACGCATTAACCCACAGTGTCACACCAGGACTCCTGAGAGTAACATTGTTGTTGTTGTTGTTAAGTGCCGTCGAGTCGGTTCCGACCCATAGCGACCCTGAACAGGGTTTCCAAGGCTGTAAATCTTTACAGGAGCAGAAAGCCTCATCTTTCTCCCACAGAGCAGCTGCTAGTTCCGAATTGCTGACCTTATGGTTCTCAGCCTGATTCATAACCACTACGCTACCAGAGCTCCTTTGTTGTTGTTGTTAAGTGCCATCAAGTCGATTCCAACCCATAGCGACCCTCTATAGGGTTTCCAAGGAGCAGGCTCCTTAGGAATCCTTAGAAAGAGAGAAAGAAATCACAGGCTGCATGTTGAGCACAGAGCTCTGGAAATATATCATACATACTCACACATGAAAGATCACCTGGCAGAACCGGCACCTTATACTGAGAAAGCTGAGGCAAATGAATTCTGATCCAGGGAACTACTGTAGTTGGGTGCCATGGAGTCAGTTCTGATTGATTCATAGTGACCCTATGCACAACAGAACAAAACACCACGCAATGCCATCCTCACAATTGCTGTTATGCGTGAGACCATTGCTGTTGCCACTATGCCAGTCCATCGCATTGGGGGGGGGGTCTTCTCTTTTTTGTTGATCCTCCACTTTACCAAGCATGATGTTCTTTTCCAGGCACTGATTTCTCCTGATAACATGTCTGAAGAATGAGAGACAAAGTCTCCGCATCATGGCTTCTAAGGAGTATCCTGGCTGTACTTCTTCCAACCCAGATTTGTTTGTTCTTCTGGCAGTCTTTTTAATATTCTCCAAAACCATAACTCAAATGCATCAATTCTTCTGTGGTCTTCCCTATTCATTGTCCAAGTTTCACATGTATATGAGGTGATGGAAACATAGGGAATGATCACCTTTAAAGACTGCCTTTCCCATCAAATAGCTGAAAGGGTTCAAAGTTCAGCCACATGGTCAGTGATACACTGCTCTTCTTTAAACAAAGTAATTCTTGAGGAACCTTCTCACCAACCTTGACCTGTTTTATCATTTTTCTCCTCAGGAGGATGCCTCACTCTTAGGAATTCAGATCCCATGGCTACCTACAGTAGCCTATACTCTGACTTCCCCTCCAGGAGGAAAAGTCTGTATATTAGCACATTTAGTCTTAGTGTCATACTATAGAATCAGCACTGGACTGCAAACCACAAGGTTAGCTGTTTAAACCCACCAGTTGCTCCTCGGAAACCCTATACAGGGTTGCTGTGAGTTAGAACCAACTTGATGGCACAAAACAACAACAGTCCTGGTATATCAGAGTGCAGTGGCACCATAGGATAAGCACTAGACTGCCAGCCACAAGCTCAGTAGTTCAAACTCATCAGTCGTGCCTATGTAAAATGATGAGGCTTTCAGCTCCCATAAACTTTACAGGCTCACAAACCCTATACAGGGTCACTATGAGTCAGAACTGATTCCATGGCAGTAGGCATTTCTTTCCCTGTTGGGGGCCTCAGTGACGCAATACAATAAGCATGAAATTTAGGGTTTCCATATGACCTGGAAGGATCAGTTAATATTTTAAAACTTCAGTCGTTTCCTGTGGAAAATAGGACTACTTCTACCTACTCCAAAGGATTGTTGTAAAAGAAAAGAAGAAAACAGATAAGCAATGGCCTTTGCAAATGATAAAAACACTATTCTAACAATTAGGAGTGCAGTGGCTTTGTAGGATAAGCACTGGGCTGTGAACCATAAGGTCAGTGGTTTGAGTCTATCAGCAGCTCCACAGAAGACAAAGATCTGCAGCCTTGGAAAGCCTATACTGGGAGACTCTGAGTCAGAACCCACTTGTTATTGTTGTTGTTGTCAGGTGCCATCGAGTCAGAACCGACTCATAGTGACCCCATGCATAGCAGAACGAAACAATGTCCGATCCTGGGCCACCCCCACCACCGCTGCCACACTTGACGTCATCAACAATGCCACCTGGCTGATCCATCTTGTTGGGGGTCTTCCTCTTTTTCTCTGACCCTCCATCTTACCCAGCATGACATCCTTCTCCAGCGACTGGTCCTTTCTGACAATATGTCCAAAGTATGAGAGACGAAGCTTAGCCATCCTGGCCTCCAAGAAGCACTCTGGTTGCACTTCTTCCAAAACAGATCTATTGGTTCTTTTGGCAGTCCATGGCACTTTCAGTATTCTCCTCCAACACCACAACTCAAAGGCATCAATTCTTCTATGATCTTCCTTATTCACTGTCCAGCTTTCGCATCCATATGAGGTTATTGAAAACACCATGGCCTGGGTCAGGCGCACCTTAGTCCTCAAGCTGACATCTCTGCTCTTCAACACTTTAAAAAGTTCCTGTGCAGCAGATTTGCCCAATGCAATACGACGTCTGATCTCTTGACTGCTGCTTCCATGAGTGTTGATAGTTGATCCTAGAAGAATGAAGTCCTTGACAACTTCAATCTCTTCTCCCACTAGATAGCACTAAACAACAACAACAACTAGGACAATAGCTGTTGTTGTTGTTAAGTGCCGTCGAGTTGGTTCTGACCCATAGCAACCCTGAACAGGGTTTCCAAGGCTGTAAATCTTTACAGGAGCAGAAAGTCTCATCTTTCTCCCACAGAGCAGCTGATAGTTTCGAACTACTGACCTTGCAGTTCGCAGCCCAATTCGTAACCACTACACTACCAGAGCTCTTTAGGATAATAATAGTAATAATAATATTAAAAGCCAATATTTATCAAAACTTTATAACAGAATGTACTATCCTAAGCACTCATTCATGTTCAAAACCATCCTATGAGGTAGATGCCCACATCATTCACATTGTCCAGATGAAGAAAGAATCACAGATAGGTTCATTTGCCTAAGGTTACACGAGAGAAATGATAGGCTGGAATCTGAACACGGGCAGACTGGCTGTGCACAAGCACAGACCACTGACTGCCTATCCTACCTACAGTAGTTCTAACTTAGTAAACTAATCCATCCAGTACTCCTTTGGCTGATATCATTACTCATATTATTTAAAGCAATTTCGTATTTCCAGAAATTATTTGAAACACTGCTTTACTCAACAGCTAATTCTAGTGACGGAGTCCACTAAAACAAAACCACTGCCACTGAGTTGGTGCCAACTCATAGTGGCCCATATAAGGTTTCAGAGACTGTAAATCTTTATGAGAACAGATAGCCTCATCTTTCTCCCAAGGAGCAGCTGATGGGTTTGAACTGCGGACCTTGCAGTTAGCAGCCTGATGCTTATTCCACAGTGTCACCAGGGCTCCTTAGTGATGGGATGTTGTTGTTAGGTGCCATCGAGTCGGTATCGACTCATAGAGACCCGATGCACAACACAAGGAAACACTGCCCAGTCGTGTGCCAACTTCACAATTGTTGCTACACGTGAGCCCATCACTGCTGCCATTGTGCCAATCTATTTCATTGGGGGTCTTCCTCTTTTTCTCTGACCCTCCACTTTACCAAGCATAATGTACTTTTCCAGGGACTGATCCCTCCTGACATGTATATATAATTGAGGCAGGGATAGAGTGGAGGAGAGATGTGTTGGGTCTTATACCTGTAACTGCCTAAGTGTAAGGTCCTCAAAAGAGACAGTCTCCAAGGAGACTGCTCAGAAGGCAATGATGCCCTTAAGGCACTAGGCCTAAGAGAAAGTACAAAAATGGATAACGGAATGGAGGCCCCACATCTTCACATTCACTTAAATCATTGCATTTACTCTTCACAACAACTCAGCTGTGAAGTGTTATTATCCCCCACCTACACATGACTGCCAAATGCATTTCCTAAAATACCTTTCTGCATGTTGCCTGCCTGCCCGAACACCTCCAGTAGCTCCCTACTGTCAAGAGGACAGAGTTCAAATTCCTCCCGAGAAGTCCTGAAAAGATGCTGTGAGTTGTTCAGCTGAGATCAAAGCACACCAGACTGCAGGGGCACACACAGACATTACTGCCTGAACATTAGCCAGTGCTGACACTGGCAGAGGACAAGAGGAAAGGGTTTCTACACATGAGACCTTCCTTTGGTGGAACGTGAGTAACACACACATTACACCTGGGAATCTAAAATGTCCAAACTCCTAGATCTGCAAAAGCTGAGTCACCTTCTGTCTTAGGCCAGGCTACCTAGAGAAGCAAAACCAGTGAAACATGATGTTGTTAAACGCCATCACCTCGATTCCGACTCATAGCGATCTTACGTATAGAACAACGCACTCCACTCAGTGAGACACTGGATCTGACAGGGTTTTGCTGCTATTCATAAACTTTTCAGTGGCTAAACATTCCCAAGTAGTTCCCCTCTCCTTCTTCCAATGTGAAACATTTTTTGGTATCGTTAAGTGTTGTAGAGTCAGTTCGGAGTCATAGCAACCCTGTATATAGATTCTGAGGAGTAGCTGGTGGGTTTGAATTGCTGACCCTGTGGTTTGCAGTCCAGTGGTGATCCTACAGCGCCACATCAGCAGTCCATGTAAGTGAAAACAAATGATCATATACATAGATAGCTCTGTAGGATCAGCACTGGACCACAAGGTCTATTTGAACCACAGGATCGGTGGTTCAAACTCAGTAGCCACTCCTTGGAAACTCTATACTAGCTCGCTATGAGTCAGAAAGGACTCAAAGGCACTCAACAACAACAGTATATACAAAGAGAAGTTTATTATCAGAGAAATGGCTTACAAATGTAGACCCCCAGGTCTCCAGAGGAAGAGAAAGAGCAAGAGCCTTCCTTGTGTGTCCACTATATTGAGAGCAGGCCACACCCTCAAGGAAGCATCCCTTCAATTGACTGGCTGCTCATAGCCACTCATCACGGGGTTACCTATGCCTGCGTTAGGCTTCATGACCATGAGAATAAGCACATTCTCTGGGAATCCTGGCCTAGTGGTGTTGACACACAACCCTAACCATTCCATCTTCCCTTCTCTGCTGGTCAACTGTGACTTTGTCACGATCATTTGCTTCTAATCATTTGCTAGGAGCCCACTTGAAGATGAGTGCTGCTTAGTTAAACTGCGCAGTGTTCCAATGATCATTTTCTCTAAGGAATCCAGAGAGTTTTTTAGAGACATTACCTAATCCAACACTTCCTCCATGAAAGCTGCAGGGGGTTAGCGCCCTGGGTTTGAACATCTTCAGCTTTCCAGTCATCGTAATGACAACCCTGGTAATTATAAAAGAATCGGAGCCGGCTTTCTTGTCCACACCTCTCCTGCTTCCAAGTCCATTCGTCTGCCTGTTTGTCTGTCTCCCAGTCCAGTCTTTTTCTCTGAGCCCCTACAGGCTCACCTTTGAGCCTGGAGATAAATGAGGAGCTCCATCAGCCCACCAGAAGGTGGTTTGTAGAGCCAGCCATGCTGTCCCTGACAGTGGCATGTCTAGTGGCATCAGGACAATCAGACTGCAGCCTTTTCCTTTACCCACAGCTTGTGGTCACTGCCCACATCTCTCTGGCCTTTGCCAGACTTCCTTACTTGACCTCTCTTTTCCTGCTAGAACTGCAGACCTCATCTTTTTGCTGAGACTGTCAATCTGCCCAGTCCTTATCATTCATATGACCCTTAGCAGCCACATCCTGTTCCTGAACACTCATCAACATAATGAGAATCGAGTTCCCAGAAATTCCTCCCACTATGGACTGAGACCTCGAGGGTGAAAACACTAATTCATCTCACAACTCTGTTTTGAAAGCCCTTCAGCCACTGAATTTGGACTGCCCTCCTTGGTGGCTTTAGTTTCTTAATGATGTTATATCACAACTATGACAATTGTTGTTGTTAAGTGCCATTGAGATGGTTCTGACTCATGGTGACCCTGCACAGGGTTTCCAAGGAGTGACTAGTGATCTTGAACCATTGACTTGGTGGTTCAAACCTACTTTGCCTTCCAGTGCATTAACCCACAGTGCCACACCAGGATAATTAGGCAGTTTCAAAGAACAAGAAGTTATTTTCTCACAGTTCTGTAGGCCAAAAGTCCACACCAGGGTCTTGGTGACATCCATTCCTTCCTTGTTAGTAGCCTTAAGCGCTCCTTGGCTCCTGAGACCTCTGTCTTCCCCAGGATGCATGCCTCTGTGTCTACTTGGCTCTTTTCATGACTCGGAAATAATTAGATTTAGAACCCACCCCGCTTGGGTATGATCACATTAACATAACCCTATCACATGGACAGGTAAAGGTGCTAGGATTCCAACAGATATTTTTGTGGGAGGCACAACCGCATCCACAACTCTTGGTAACCAGTACTTCTAATCAGCAGTTTGCAACCCTGCCTGCACATCATATTTATCCAAGGAGAATAGAAATTCAGATGTTTCCCAGGCATGGGGCCCAAGCATCTGTATTTTCAAGGTCCCAGGTGATTCTAATATACGTTTAAGTATAGGAACAACAGCTCTAGTCCCTTTCCACAGTTAAACCTCATTTCCTCAGTGGCATAGGACTGAGGTTCCAGTATGGCACAGAACGGTTCCTTTACAGGTAGCAACAATGCTAGGAAATGACAATGAAGTAAGTAAGAGTGAAGATAAAGTGTCCCCAATTGCCTCAGTAGATCCGATGACTCAACGGAGCTGATATTAGAATGGAAAATTGCCAATTGTTGGGCATTTGCCACTGTGCTGTTGAAAATGGAGCAAACCTTCCTTTTACATTGGGAAAAAAAAAAAAAATAGCATGTGGTAAATCATAATTGGTAATCCGAAAATGTCTACACCAGTAATAACTAAGGTTGGAAAGCACAGTAAGCCTTTATCAAAGTTCAGCTCACTATTGTGGGTTTCATGACACTCTGGGGACTGGTTTCTCCTGAAATGACATGACTGCAGTCAGTAAACACAAGCAATATTGCTAATTTGTAAGGTGGGTAGTTAATTCTGGAAGGGAGATCCTGGGCAGGAGATTGAATTACCTGACCTTTAAGATCCTCTCTAGTTCTGGCAAGTCTTTGATTCCAGATGAGAAGCCCTCAGGGTTGTAGAGAATAGTGGGAAGGAAATGACCTGCTGGTTTGCTTCCACCACTGTTCTGCTCCCTAGAGTTAAACCACACTGGGAGGTTGGGGGGACAAAATTCCCTGCTATTCAAGCAATGTCTTAGGTTGATATGACATTGCTGCAAGCCATCCCTGCTCCAGCAAGTCCAAGGTATAACTCAAAACAACAGCCAGGAGGCCTGTGTGGGTGAGAGGAATAACATTTCGCAGCCTAATTGACTGACTTCCCAGAAGAGCAGCAATGAAACCTGCAGTGGGAGCCATGGGGCAGTAGCGGCGTGAACTTCACTCTTTGGATCACTTTTATATTTGTTATAAAATGCAATCAACTTAGTCCCTAAATCATGCCAACTCTATGCACCATGGAATGAAATGAGGCCTGGTCCTGCATCATACCCAAGATTGGTTGTGGAATGGACCATTGTGGCAAATAGGATTTTGACTGATTTTTCCAAAATACATTGCCAGGCCTCTGTTCCTCATCCATCTTTGACTAGAAGCTTCTCTGAAATTTTTTGAGTATTACAACAACACACAAGCCTCCATGGACAGAAACCAGAAACATGGTGGCTGTGCGAGAGGTGCATTGGCAGGAATTAAACCTGGGTCTCTTTTTTTTTTTAATGTTTTATTGTGAATTATGTGATAGTTTACATGGGAGAACATTAGTTTTACATTCATTCTATTTCCTTGCCATGGTTACAATCCCCTCCATGCATCATCAACCAACCAAAGGGTATACCCTGCAAGCCTGCCCCCACTCCACCCCCCCACCCCCGGTTTTCTGTACACAGTCCCTCTCTCTATCTGGATCTAAAGACCCCAGCTGCTCCATCTCTCCACGTCATCATCTCTGCCTCCATCTCAGGCATCACTGCTTCTCTGGGTAGGGTCCCACTCTCCACTCTTCTCCATTGATGGTCCTAAGGACCTCCCCTCCTAGACTGGAAAGTTAATCACTCCCCTCTTTGCTACAAAATACCTACCTTTACATTTCCAACCCTCACAATCAGTCCTGATAACAATTATTCACTATTGTATCACAAGAGACCCATCGCACTTCCTTTCATCCGCCCCGCCTAAACAGATTGGATACTACTCAGTGGAGATGCTACCTTCCTCCAGGCCCACTGGATCTAGGTTTCCTCTTGAAAACTTGTAAGCCAGTCACTTCTTGCCTTTGTAGCCCATCCCCACACCCCCATTTTGGGTAGCCATTGTCCAAGTTGCCCATCCCTGTCTACTCTGTGTGTGGAGGGGGTGGGAATGATTCTTGCTATAAGGATTTGTTCCCCCTTTTGAGCTACTGCATCCATAGGTGTAGGTCAAGGTCATCAAATTGTATCAGATTACTCTTTTTTTCCTCTTCTTACTTCTGGTTGAGCTCTGATCATCCAGCCTTTGAAGCCAGGCCAAGTGGGCATTATCTGCAAGTGTGGGTGTTCTTATGCATATGCCCTCTCTTCTTATCAGTTGGACGCTTCACTCTCCACTCTTGTCCTCTATGGCTATGTCACTGACTCTGGGTCCAAAAGTCCCCAGGTCTTGCCACACTGCTAAACCTGGGTCTCTTGAATTGTGGGTGAGTGTTCTACCACAGAACCACTTCATTTCATCTCCATACAGAGTGCCAAGTTCCCTCAGGGCTTTCATTCCTGCCAATGGAATAGTCTTATCTCTCTTAAGCTTACTAGGCACTGCTGAGGATGGTTCTTGGCCTGTTGATTGGGAACATGGTCATGTTCTCCTAACTCATCAAGGTCCCCTTATTGGAACCACTACTGGAGAAGGGGCAAGGGCCCTTTCCACCTCTGTCAACAAGAAGACAACTAGAAAAAAGCATATGCAAAAAATCAAGGCAAGCAGAAGGAGCAACAAGAATGATTTGTCTATTTTGAAATGGAAAATGTGTAAACTTGAGTTAACTGGGATTTCTTGTTGTCGAGTGCTGTTGTGTCAGTTCTGATAGAGACCCCATACAGGGTTTCCGAAGAGCAACTGATGAGCATGAACCACCAACCTTGCAGTTTAAAACCAACCTTGAGGTCGAGTGCTTATCTTATGGTGCCACACCAGGACTCCTAACTGGGACTAATAGGAAATTAATTACAAATTGCTTTCATATCAGCCTGGGGTCTGACACCACGGTGAGAAATCATAATCTGCTCAGATGCAGACTGGCTAGCACCACGCAGGAAGATCAAACCCCATGGACACATATAATAAGAGGACAGATTGGGAAGAGTGAACTATGGTATTCAAAAGTGGGCCAGCATTCATCCAAAAGATGATCCTTATGTAATTATGGTAAACTGCCTCCAACCAATCTTCTTTCACCATTTCTGGCCTTCCTTGGTTTTAGTACACCTGCCAGACACTCTGCTTCAAGTTCTGTGGCCAAGAAGGAATGCAAGGCTGGAAGGATGAGCAACCATGTAATCCAACCCATTCCACCAAGATTTTCATGCTGTGCTCTAAAAAGGACCCAGGAAACTGATTCAGGGGAGCCACTGGGCTTCAATAAGGTATAGGATTTCTCAACACAGCTGTTGGCATTTGGGAAGGGGTAATTCTTCATGGTCTGCAATTGTCTCATCCATCTTAGATGACATACAACCAGAAGCCTTCTCAGAAGAGAGGATGGTGAGACTTGGTTCACTTACTTTGGGCACATGATCAGGAGATACTGGTCACCAGAAAAGAATATCACAATTGATGAAGGAGGAAGGAGGTCAGTGAAAATGAGGGAAGTGGAATGGTGACACACCAGCCATAAGAAAGGACTCAAAGAGACCAATGAGCATGATGATTGCAAGGGCCAGTAAAAGTTTCACTCTGTTGTACATGATGTCACCAGAAGTCTGAGTCAACTCTACGGCAACCACCACCAACAGGAAACACTAGTAGAGCTCCTTAGTCATTAGAGTGACTTAGACATGTCCCCACCCCTTTCCAAAAAGCCAGGAGCAAGAGTGACAATAATGTCCCTAGTAGAGATCTCTGAATAGGGCATCTTTTTCTCATATGTCTTAGCTGCATATGCTTTCTGCTAAAATGACCTTTGATTGCGTGTTGTCAGTTAACACGCTCCCCATGGGAAGCCAAAAACCCCATTATAGAACTGAGTCAGGTGGCCCAACACCTCCAGAGCCAGCAACTTCCAATACCTCCTCAAAATACAGCAGCTGTTCTGAGTGTTGCAATGATGGGAAAGGTACCAACTACCCTCTGAGGCCAACCAATGGCATCATTGGACCATTCATTAGAAAGTTCCACTCTCTACTACCTTGAAATTGATCTCCCTATAGGTTCCACCTGCTGGACCTTAGTCTTAG
Source organism: Chrysochloris asiatica (assembly GCF_000296735.1). Lineage (NCBI taxonomy): Eukaryota > Metazoa > Chordata > Mammalia > Afrosoricida > Chrysochloridae > Chrysochloris > Chrysochloris asiatica. The sequence goes on from NW_006408597.1 coordinate 6,095,667, forward strand.
CTCTTAAAAGCCAAACCCAGTAAATTTGTAACCTCTTTCACATATGAGCAGGCTTCAAAAGATGCTTGAGGAAATTCTATTATCTTTTAATTCCATGTTCCCACAAACATTTTGAAGGCCCCTCATAACTGCTGTTTAAATACTTAACGAGGACAGCCTTTTCCATTCCCAATTTAGCAAGTAACCCTATTCAACTCTTCTGATACAGTTCTTTGACTTCTAGATCCCTTAGCATGTCTCCATCACTTGATATATTTCACCTCTGATTCTCGCAAATCCATCAGGATTGCTCATTGTCCCCATTTGATGGAGAAGACCAAGTAATCAGCTTCTAAGTCAAAGCAACAAGTCAGGGCACAGCTCATATTTATTAGTTTGCAAGCCCGTGTCCTTGCATTCCACACTTGTGGTTACACACTTGCTTCTAGAAGTTTTCTTTTTTAAAGCTGGGGAGTTTATTTTACAAAGAGAAATATGTAGGTCCCAACACAGATGTAATGAAGCTGAAAGAGATGATTCTGATAAAACACACCGAAAGATCAAGACTTAAGGGTGGTGCGAATGGGTTACCCAGTCAGCTGTCCATCAGAAGGCTGGAGTCTTGAGTTCACCCTGAGGTATCTTAGAAGAAAGGCTGAGAAATCTACTTCGGAAAAATCAGTCATTGAAAACCCTATGGAAAATCAGGGGTGGAAAACCCTACTATGACATACATGTGGTTGCCAAGAAACAGAATCAACTAAACAGAAACTAGTTAATTGTCTAGTTTCTTCTTGGGGTGAACAGACCTTATTATTATATTTTAAATCAATAATCTTTCTAGAGAACTTTTTCCAAGTGTGATCTGACTAGTAGACTCCAGAAGATGCCCATTGGCTCCCTTACTCCAGACTGATATGGCCATCAGTGGATCTAAGATCCGGAACTGTCACTCATGGAGACTGGAGAAAGCCCACCCAGGGACACGACTACTAACCTCTTTTGCCAGCATAGGGATTCAACATAGCCACTCACCTCTGATTTTTGTCCCTCTGGCTTCTTTTCCCCTCCTACTAGTCTTCATGAAGTCTCTTGAAGGCAATTAAAATTACACAGTGCCATGATTTCAGTTCTCCTGTAACCATGCTATTTTCCACTTTTTTTAAAAAATTAAGTTTTAATTAAGTTTTTTCATCAAAACACCAGTCCTGCTGATAATGTCAGGAAGGTCTGAGAAAGTAATTACGTGCACAATCTGTTTCTGACACACTTCATTCTCCATTGGGACATTTCTTCTGTTTCCTTTCCTTCATTAAGAATCCCCTGTTGCCATAGGAAAGCTCGCTTTCTTCTCTACATACTATAATAGAGACAAAGGACCAGGTTCTCTCCTCTGGTACATATAGCAACGCCCAATGCATTGAATGAACACTGTTAGGCATCCATGCTACACATGTGGGTCTACCATTCCCTTTGCTTTAATTATATGTTATGCAGGTGAAAGTGCCATCCAAGTGTTATGAGGGCATTTTGTTGAGTCAATTATTTACTCAGTCGAATATACTGAGCCAGTACATCAAAAAAGAAATATGCTAAACTCTGATTTCCTGGAGGCAGAAGTAAAGACGGTAACTAGCAAGAGATCCAAAATGGGAGAGAGAGTTGGAGTATACCCACAGTTATATAAGGCCTTAACAGAGGATTATCTGTACATGGGTATTTACCTTTTCTGCATGCACACCAATGAATGTGATGAATACAAGTGGCAAAATGATGAAAATTTCTCAGACATTATCAAACATCTTAAGACAATGAGTTGCTGGGTCTGGGGCCCAGGACCATAGGCTTTGGTGACACCATGGTCGACTGGGAAAACGTAGTCCACAAAGACAACGTTCTACGTCCTACTTTGGTGAGTAGCATCTAGGATCTTAAGCTCGTGAGTGGCCATCTTAGGTGCAACTATTGGTCTCTCCATGTGCAGAAGAAAGAAAAACAATGAAAATTTGAAAATGCTTGAAATCAAATAGTCTAATGGGTCAGTGGACTCCTGTAGGATCAGCACTGGACTGCAAACCACAAGGTCAGTAGTTCAACCCCATCAGCTTCTCCTTGGAAATCCTATATAGGGTCGCTGTGAGTCAGAAATGACTCAATGGCACTTAACAACAACAACAACAACAAATGGGCCACTGGAACATGTGAACATCAGTTCCCATGATTCTGAGACCAGGAGAACTAGATGGTGCCTGGTTACCACTATCAACTGCTCTGAAAGGACCCTCATAAGAAAGTTCCAGGTAGAGTAGGAGGCAATGTAAAACAAAACTCAAAATTATAAAAATAGAAGACCAGGATTGCCTATCAGAAAGAGACTGCAGGAACCTGAGGCTATGGAGCTTGACCACCCTTCAGGTCTGGAACAGAACTCACCCTCGATTCTCAAGCACTAGATAAGAACATAGTGGGGACAACACTACTGAGGCACGCACATCAATCATTCAAGATCAAAAGGGCAACATTTACCTTAGGACAAAGTTGATAAGGGATGGAAAAGAGGGAGGAATGGAAACAGGACCCACAGGGAGGAAGTGGGATAACTGTTGTTGTATGGAGGGGATTGCAATCATTGAGATGAAACAAAGTGTATGATTTGTTGAATGCAAAATTGATGATCTTCTCTGTAAGCCTTCACTCAATTCACAATAAAAAGTAAAAGAAAGAAAAGAATATAGTCACTGTATCAAAAATATTGATAAAAATCAATCAGTTAAAAAAATTTAAAAAATGAGGCAACGTTTGGAATTATGGAATGCAAGAACCACCAGAGGCCAAAGAGGCAAATAAGTATTCTCCCCCAGGAATGTGGCCTCCTTCAGGAGTGTGGCCTCCTTCAGGAGTGTGGCCCTGCTGACATCGTGATTTCAGCCTTCTGGTCTCCAGGACTATGAGAGAATGAATTTCTAGTATTTTGAGAAATTCCATTGTGGCTATTAGGAGCTCTGCTAGCGTAGTGGTTGCGAATTGGGCTGCTAACCTCAAGGTCAGCAGTTTGAAACTACCATACATTCTGCAGGACAAAGATGAGGCTTTCTGCTCCCGTAAAGATTTACAGCCTAAGAAACCCTCTGCAGGGTCGCTTTGAGTTGGAATCGACTCCACGGTACTTAACAACAACAATTGTGGCTATTTATTATGGCAGCCCTAAGGAAAAAGGAGTTAGAGGCAAGCACATAAAATATGGGTATTGGTTTGTCAAATGCCAAACAGAAACCATTTGGGACTTTGGGTCTCTTTTTTTTCTTGAAACTTTTTATTGTGACTTGAGTAAAGGTTTACAGAGAAGGTTACTAGTTTTACATTTAACCAATCATACACAAGCCTCAATGACTGCAATCACCTCCACATAACAACAGTTATTCTACATCTTCCCTGTAGTTCTAATTCCATTCCATCCTCCACCCCATCCCCTCTTACCTTTGTCCTTACTTAAATGTTGCCTTTTTGATCTTGGATGATTGACCAGTCTATGGTAAATATGTGTTACTAGTGTGTTGTCCCCATTATATACTTCTATCTACTCCTTGAAGGAGCTCTGGTAGCGTAGTGGTTACAAATCGGGCTGCGAACCTCAAGGTCAGCAGTTCGAAACTACCAGCTGTTCCACAGGAGAAAGATGAGGCTCTCTGCTTCCGTAAAGATTTACAGCCTCAGAAACCCTGTACAGGGTCGCTATGAATCGGAACCAACTCCACGGCACATTAACAACATCAACAACAACAATCTACTGCTTGAGCCATGAAGGTGAGTTCCATTCCAGACGTGAAAGGTAGTCAACAGCCATAGTCTCAGGTTCCTCCAGTCTCTTTCTGACCAGTAAGCCCTGTCTCTTTCTTTCTTTCTTCGTCTTATTTTTTGAATTGGACTTTCTAATATGATCCTTTCAGAGCAGTTGATAGTGGTAGCCAGGCGCCATCTAGTTATTCTGGTATGAGAGTCACAGTGATTGATGTTCACTTGTTCCATTGGTCCACTAGATAAGTTGATTCCAAGTCTTCAAATTTTTATCACTCTTCTTTCTTCCACACATGGAGAGACCAATGTTGCACCTTTGATGACTACTCATGAGCTTTTAAGATCCAAGTCACTACTCACCAAAGTAGGATGTAGAACACTGTCTTCGTGGATGCCAGTTGACCACGGTGTCACCTAAGCATATGGTTCTGAGGCCACAGACCCAGCAACTCATTGTCTTAAGATGTCTGATAACATTTAAGAAGTTTTCATCATTTTGCCCCCTGTATGTTCTACCACATTGATAGGTGTGTTTGCAGCAAAATCCAGGTGTGGCACTGTGGGCTAATGCACTGGACTGCAAAGTCGGTTTGAACCACAAGGTCAAAAGTTCAAGCTCACCAGCTGCTCTCTGGAAACCCTATACAGGACCACTGTGGGTCAGAATCAACTCAACATCAGTTAACAACAACAACAACACTAGCCAGTGAAGTACTCTCCCTTCCCCCCAACCCCTGGTAATCATCAAAGAATGTTGTTCTTTTGTGTGTTTTTTAGTGTGAAAACATTTCTTTATTTTTTATTAATACTGGTTCTTTTTTTAACAAACTTTTATTGTGAATTGGGTGAAGATTTACAAAGCAAATCAGTTTTCCATTCAACAATTCATATATATTTTGTTCATGTCATTAATTGCGATCCCCACAATATAACATCGTTTATCCTACTTTCGAGAGCACAGTGACTCCATATGTAAGCACTAGACTACAAACCACAAGGTCCACAGTCCAAGCCAGCCAACCACTCCATGGGAACAAGATGAGACTTTCTGTCCCCATGAAGATTTAAAGCCTTGCAAACTGCATACAGGGCCACTATGAGTCAGAACTGACACCACAGCAATTAACAACAATAGCATCCTGGTTTCTCCCTTTGTTTCCTGTTTCTATTCTTCTTCTTTCTTTCTTAACCTTTCTGACCTTTGCCCTTGTGTAAATGCTGCCCTTTTCATTTCAAATGGTTGGTTATTTTCCTGAGTGGTATTGTTCCCCTTATAGACCTGTCTATTGTTTGGTTGAAAATTGAGCATGGGGGTGAGTTCAGTTTCAGATCTGAAGGATGACTAAGGCCCACAGTCTCAGGGGTTCCACTAGCCTCTATACGATCAGTAACCCTTTTGTTATTGTTTTTTATGATTGAGTTTTGTATCACCTGGTTTCCTACTCTACCCAGGAGCTTTTAATGTGATCCCTTGCAGAGCAGTTGGCTATGGTAGCTGGGCACCATCTCGTTCTTCCAGTCTCAGAGTCATTGAGATTGATATTCTCGGCATCCATTAATTGTTTCTATGTGTCTTTGATTTACCTTCACTCTTCTTTCCTTTGGACAAAAATAGACCAAGAGTTGCTCCTTAGATTGTCTGCCTCTATCTTGAGCTAGCCTTCTTCCCATGTCTCTGTGTCCTCCCCTCTTCTTATAAGAAACCACCCTAAATCCAGGATGATTTCAACTCAGTATTCTTAGCTAATTCCACCTATAAATACCTTATTTCCAAATGAGGTTGCATTCTGAGGTTCCTCATGGACATAAATTTTGGGGATGTTACCCAACCCACTGTACTCCTCCTGATGCAGCTTATTTGGAGAAGCCCAATAGTGAAAGGGGAAAAATTTGAGGCCACAATCAGGAGACGGAAAATTAAGATTTCTCAGCTAATCCACTAAGGGATAAAAGAGAGATACTGATTCATGAAAGCACCCAGAAATTATTATTTAGACTGACACTTCCAACAGGCATAAAGCAAAGTACAAATGAAGAGGTTTGAATTTGAACACATACAATCTCAAATTTGTAGACCTGTTATGTGCCAATGAGTTAGTTCCAACTCATAGTGACCCTGTATAGGGTTTCTGAGGTTGTAAATCTTTACAGGAGCAGAAAGCCTCATCTTTCTCCTGTGGGACAGCTGGTAGTTTCGAACTGCTGACCCTGAGGTTAGCATCCCGATTCGTAATCACTACGCTATCAGACCCAGTACTCATCAAAATCCACAGGCACAGTCCACAAAGAGCTGGTTCTAACTAGCAATCTGGAGACCCAGAACCCCAGCCTTTAGAAAAGGGGAGCAGAGAGGAATGGGAAGATGACAGCTAGCAAACACCTGAAAAGTTTAGACCCAAGTTAGGAGACCTTGTTTTAGGTACCTGGCTGCTAGGAAGGAGATGAAGGCATAGCTTTGAATGTGGCTTGAGGATATCAGAGTCATAAGAGAATGAAAGCATCTGGATTATGAGTGGTAAGTTGATTATCCATCTCTTATCCTAACAGCAAGTGCTACTTATCTGTCACCCTCAAGCTGTCACAAGACCTGGAGAAGCCCTAGGTAGATTTAGAACTCTGGAGACAATGGCTTCTCATGAATGGTTCTTCCCCAAAACCCAAGTGATTGACTGACTGAATGCTGGCTTCCACTCAGGAAACCATCATGCAATTTCCCCTCAACCTTCTTAAAGCTCAGCTCCACAGGATGACACTATGCCCCAAATCTAAAGGCAGGCAGCTGCCCAGACCTCAGCACAGGTTCCTGAACAACAGTGCCCCCATGACCTGCGGTAGACCCCAAATCGTAATGCACTTTATGGATTCATCTCAAGGAAACTGAGTGGCCGACGTTTAAAAGGTTCCTAATAAAGGAGCACTGGTAGCGTAGTGGTTACGAATCGGGCTGCGAACCTGAAGGTCAGCGGTTCAAAACTACCAGCCGCTCCGCGGGAGAAAGATGAGGCTTTCTACTCCCGTAAAGATTTGCACCCTCGGAAACCCTGTACAGGGTCGCTATGGATCGGAACCGACTCGATGGCACTTAACAACAACAAACAATAACAAATAAAGAGACAGAGGCTGGGAAAACATACTACGTCATCTAATTATTGCTCAGCTGGGTTTGCCACATTTAAATAGTCTCACTGCTCACTTCCCTTCATTCTCTCTGCCCTTCCTCCCAGCCTCTCAAAGATCAATTAGGAAATGAGGGAAATTGGAATAGCAGCGAAAACCTGATTTTAATTCCTCCTTTGTGTTTTGTTCTTGCAGGCTTGGGGCTTGACCTCAAAAGGTGACTTTTATTACCACTTCCAAATCTTCCTCCATTTGGCACTCCTTCCCAACCAGTGCTGATCCTGCCATTCTCCCCCTCATGAGCCATCAATAGCTCCCATAGCCTATAGGCATTGGCGGTCCTCCATGATTCTGCACTTGCATATCTTTCCAGGTTCATCCCCTCCACTTGTCCCCATCCATACCCCCTTACTTTGCAAAGTCTCCCTCCCCACCCCAGTGCCTTTGCAAATGTTGGTCCTCTGCATTTGCAAGGGTGTTCTCACCCTTCCTTCTAGATGTTGCTCAAATCCTAACTAGACCCACGACCCATCTGTGAGTTGGCTAGAGTCACCTCCATTTCTAAATACCCTGTACTTGGACCAGAAAATTGACATCAATCATTAGATCATCAAGTAGAATTATTCCTAGTCCACATAAATCCCAGAACTATTACCTCTACTTGTAATCTTTAGTTAGTGAATCTGATGTATACATTTACTGTTCTCTAGAAACTTGCTTCAGCATTCAAGACAATGGATTTTGGTCTCTTCTATAGTTTTGTCCTAAACTTCCTTTTGACCTGTATTTCCCACTACTCCTAATCCTTCCTGCATTCTCTAATCCAGTCAACAGGAACCATTCAACTTCTCTGGAATACAGTTTCTACTTTCCCACTTCAACCTGTTCCCTCTTTCTAGAATGTTTATCCTCTCTCTTCTCCCCACGTATTATCTCATGTGATGGTTTTTAAAACATGCCCTCAAACTGTAGACTCATGGAAAGAGAAAGGCTGTGCTGAAAGCCAGGTGCGGGTGGCCACGAGGCAGGCTTGCAGAATGTGTCCTTTGGTTGTTTAAATGATTATATATTCCTGAGTGTTTTTGTGTACAACACCCCCCAAAAAACCCTCACAAAAACAAAACCAGAGGGAATAGAAGCAAATATTATTGCATGATGATGCACAAAGGAGATTGTAATCATTGCAATGAAACAATGAGTGTAAAACTGATGTTCCCCCATGTAAACTATCACTCAATTTACAATAAAAACTTAAAAATAAATAAATAAATATTTACAAAAGAAGAACAACAACATGCCCTCAAGATCTTCAACAATCCTCCCATGAAATGATGAACTCTAATTCCTCTACCCCACCCTCAGAGACTGCAACAATGGGCTGAAACATAACAGTAATTGTGAGGCTGGCACAGGACCAGGCAGTGTTTCATTCTGTTGTGCACAGAACCAATATATGTCATCTCTATGTACAAATCTTCCTTAGATGAGGTGACTTGACAGCACCTAACAACAGCGACTCCCTTCTAACAAACAGAATGCAGTGGAAGAGACGCTGCGTAACTTCAAGGTGAGCTCATGAAGGGGATACAAACTGAACCTGACTCTAGCTCTCCTTGGAGCCCAGTCACCAAGCTCAGAGGAAGGAAAACAGCCACATGGAAATCTAGGAGCCAGTTTAATACCCTCCCCCTGACACACACACACACACACCACACACACACACACACACACACACACCAGTTAATTGAAAGTTCTATTGATCCTGTCTCTGCCAAACCTCTAGAATCCATTCACTTCTCTGGTTCTCCTCAATGTCCACCTAAGTTACCAGCACTTTTCCCATGAATGCAATAGCTCCCTAACCAAGTTTGTCACCGTTCCCTCTAATAGCACTGGAGTTTTTCTTCCAAACCACAAATAATGTGTTTCGTCTACCTTCCTTCTTAAAACCCTTCAGCAACTCCCCACTGTTCCTAGGCTAAAACCCTAAATCTCTAAAGTGGTTAGAAGCTCCTATATGTTCTGGCCCTCACCCCGGCTCAAGGTCGATCTATCCCCTTGTGTTCCTCTTGTTCTCTAGGTCCTAGGTCCTTGACCCTTGTCTATCCTGTCATGTGCACTGTGTCTCTTTCACTTCAGAGCACTGGTAGGCGCTGCTGTCTCTCCCTGAAAAGCAATTCTTCAGCCCACCCCTTCCTGAATTAATCGCTCTTCATGCTTTACCTTCCCTTAAATAGCACTTCTTCATGGAAGTCCTTTGCCCCCAGACAAATGAAATTCATCTATTCTACCTCTTATAGCATACCAGTAAACACTTGATATTTTTGATTCATGGATGTCTGTCTCCTTCACTAGACTCAACACCAGAAGGGAAGGAATAGCATTTTCTTTTATTCTCTGGTCTATTCCCAGTCATTAGCCACATAACATGTCCACAATAAATATTAAATGAATGAATGAACCATTTCCTTTCTATTTTTATATCTACCTAGCAAACACCTTGCCCTTAATAGATTTTCAATAAATTATAAATGAAGAATGCTATTTCAAATCATTCTGAAGAGATTTTATAGCATAAAAGACCTATAAAAGGAAAAAGTAGAACCTCATGGCTGAAGATGAATACCATCTTCTTACTGTTGATTCATGAGTTCATGAAGAGTAGGTTCTACATGGGATGGGTAAGGTCTGATGGGGGCAAGAGACTTAAGAATCGCCTTTGTTGTTGTTGTTAAGTGACATCAAGCCAGTTCTGATTCACAGCAACCCTATACAGGATTTCTGAGGACAAGCTGGTGGGTTTGAACAGTCGACCTTGCAGTAAGCCATCCAGTGCTTACCCTACAGTGCTCAAGCAGCATTGCAAGAATAGCCATAAGCAAGTACAATCAGCAGGCTTCTGACAAACTCAGCACCCTAACAGTAACAATCTGGTGGCTGGTAGGTTTGAACCACAGACCTTGCAATTATCAGTCCAGTGCTGATCATACAGCTCCACACCAAGACCCTAAGAATAGCTTTAAGCCAGTACAATTAATTAACAGGTTTCTTTAAAAAACAGAACAAAAAACTCAGCACCAGTAACTATCTGATGACTATTAGGAACAGAAACCAATTTTGCAATTTCCTCCTTAAGTAGTAGCTTCAATTTTTACCAATTATGTCTACCAAATTTTGTTAAGTGTGCACTAACTGGAAACATTAAAATAAATGAAAAGAGAATTGGTCTCATGAATCCAAGCAATTTGCACCCATCCCTCCCACCCCATGCCCCGCCCCAATTTTTGAGTATAAGAAAAGTTTTCTAGACTAAATACACTGGGAAGAATGATGGCTCTCTGCCCATACAATGGCCTATGGTCAGTAATCTGGTCCTGGGGAATCATTGGTTTTATATTCAGAATGAATCTTCCCAGTTTTGCCAGTGTCTCAATGACTGAAATTTTCCAAGGATGAGGCCAACTTCCTTGGTCTTATTTACCTCACCTTCTCTAAAGGTCATTTGTTCTTTCTGATGTTCACTGGGTTCTAATCTGATAGTAATAAAAAGTATTAGAATTGAGCATAAATTTTACTAGACACTATCTAACTTTCCTACAGACAACACTGGAAAGAGTGAATGGAAATTCCAGAACACTTAATTGTGCTCATGCAGAACCTGTACATAGACAGAACAAGGGAACATTGAGAAGTCTAAAATCAGAAAAGATGTGCATTCAGGGTTGTATCCTTTCAACATACTTATTCAATCTGTATGCTGAGCAAATAATCAAGAAGCTGGGCTATATGAAGAAGCACATGACATCAGGATGGCAGAAAGACTCGTTAACGACCTGTGATATGAAGATGACACAACCTTGTTTGCCGAAAGCAAGAAGAACTTGAAGCACTTACTGATGATGATCTAAGACTAGTGTTCAGTATGAAATGTACCTCAACATAAAGAAAACAAAAATCCTCACAACGTGGAGAATCATGACAAATGCAGAAAGTATTGAAGTTTAAATTATTTAATTTAACTTTTATCACAATCGATGCTCAAGAAAACAGTCTAGAGCTCAAGCAATGTATCGCACTGGGCAAATCAGACCTCTCTGGTGGTGGTTGTGGTGGTTATATGCCGTGGAGTCGGCTCTGACTCATAGCGACACTGTACAGGGTTTCCAAGGCTGTAAACCTTTACAGGAGCAGAAAGCCTCATTTTTCTCCCACGGAACAGCTGGTAGTTTCGAACTCCTGACCCTGAGGTTAGCATCCTGATTTGTAACCACTTAAAAAACGAAGACATCACTTTGAAGACTAAGGTGAACCTGACCCAAACCATGGTATTTTCCATTGCCTCATAGGGATCCAAAAGCTGGACAATGAAAAAGGAAAACCTGAGCACACTTGGTGCATCTGAACTGTCGTGTTGGTGAAGAACATAGATATACCATGGAATGCCAAAAGAATGAAAAATCTACATTGGAAAAAATATGTTCCTTAGAAGTAAGGATGCGAGGATGGTGAGACTTATTCTCGTGTACTTCGGACTTGCTATCAGGAGAGACCAGTTTTTGGAGAAGGACATAATGCTTGGTAAAATAGAGGATGATGGAAAAGAGGAATATACTCGATGAAATGAGTTGACACAGAGTTGCAACAATGGCTCAGACAGAACAACAATTGTGAGGATGGGGCAGGGCCAGGCAGCATTTTGTACCTTTGTACCTGGGGTCACTACAGGTCCGTACCAATTCAACAGCACCTAACAACAACAACTCAACAACTTTCCTATATTTTTTGTTAGATACAGGGAGAGAGAATTAGGATTTAATCTAAACAAACCAGAAGCAAAACTCAAGCATAAATTAGAAATCTGAACTGAAAAAAAAAAGATAAATATTAGACACTGGACCCTAAAGTCATGTTGTGCCAAAAAAAAAAAAGGTCTACGAAAGGCTAAGTAAGTATTCTCATAGCTCAGTAATCACATTCCAGTTTGCCAAAGGATTCATTGCTTTTGCCTTGACATTTATTGTTTCCCAAAAACCATTATTCATGTTGGCAAAAGGGGTTCTTTTAGAACTGATGACCCATGATATTCATGACTTTTAATTTCCAATTTGAACAGCAAAAGTCCAATAGTCTCTTAGGGACAATTCTTCAACAGGAATCAGTGCTATTTAATCAACATCCAATCAAGTGAAAGGAGAATGGAGTGTTGTTGGTTGCATGCAGTCGATATCAGCTCATGGTGAAGCTATGTGTTAAGAGTAGAACCGCTCCCTAATGTTTTCTTGGCTGTAATCTTAATGGGAGCAGATTACCAGCCTTTTTTTCCCACACAACCACTGGGTGGGTTTTAAGCAGCCTTCAGGTTAACAGTAAGTGCCAACCATTGGCATTATGTAGGGAGTTCAGAAGACATGGTGTGCTTCTTTACCCAGGTTCAGTAGCCCTTATGAGTTCTTTGGTTGTTTATCCTACAAGTGAGGCACATAAACTGTGGAAATTGAAGACTGGCACTCTAAAATCAGAGTCAACTTTTGGCCCAAAGGCAACAGATATAAATCAGTACTTCGCTTTAAGTTTCAGAAATGGAAAAGAATCAATTTAGTCCATCCATCTGAGATTGCATTGGTTCTTATTCTAGGAGGGCAGTCTTCAAGATTCCTCAGTTTCTGGAGCTCTCTTGCAGGATAAACCCAAACCCATTGCCTTCGAGTCGACTCTGACTCAGCAACTTTATAGGACAGGAAAACCTTTAGAATTCCCAAGGCTATAAATCTTGGCAGAAGCAACGGTTACATCTTTCTCTCTTAGAACGGCTGGTGGGTTCAAACTGCCAACCTCTGGTTAGAAGCCAAGCACTTATTCATTGTGCCACCATGGCTCCCCCACACAATAAAGGAACACCTTAAACTCTCTGTCCTATCACCTACTCTCAACTGACACTACTAAATAAAACTTCACTTTAGTTTCTTAAAAAAGAAAACCTTAGACTATTAAATGTAAATTCATAGTTGAGGGGGCAAAACATGGACCAGATTATACTATGAAACCACTACCACAAGGCCCTGACTGACCACCAGCAAACTGCTGATGACACCTCTGGAAGAGCTCCCCTCCTGACCCAGCTGGGAGGCCACTGCCCTCGATTCCTTCTGATTCCCATCAGGGGCCCTCATGAAAAAGATGGCCGTCCGTCATCTCAGAGACACTTGGGACTCCCTCTGAGTGATTGCTATGTAAGTCCAGTGAAACAATGGCACAGAGAACAGGACTGCATCCGCATATTTATTTTAATCACTGAAAAGTTTTCATTTCTAATTTATAAGTACTTAAACTGCTTGGGATGCCTTATTAAAAAGGATGTCATTTTTTTTTTTTTTACCTCTTCATGACCACAGGAAAGAGAAACTTCTTAAATGTGGTATAAGAATAAATTGTTACCAAAATAGAAGCTGGTGCCCACTAATTACAGTGCTATCCAACCAGTATTTATAAAATCATCATCACCACCTTAAGGAGAGGGGAACATGTAATTTAGCCTTAAGTTAGTACAATTAATAGGTTTTAAAAACTCAGAACCATAACAGTAACTATCTGATGACTACTAAATATATCTATTCTTCTCTATCAGAAAGTCCTGACTAAATGGCTCCTCAAATTAAGGAAGTAAACAGTAGGAATCTAGGAGGAACATGGGAGAAGATTATTTCAATATGTATTTAATGGATGCCCCATTGTTAACAAGTCTTTATCGAGGATCCAATAGGGGCTGTGATACTTTGGGGATTATTTTAAAAATGTATAATCTAGAAATAACTCAGGGCATCTGAGGTTACTTCTGGCACTCAGTTTAACATGAGTCCCAAGGCCCTGTGTGAGAATATGCAAAGATGTATTCCGGTTGATGCCATGTCCTAGAGGAACCCGAGAGGGAACACTGCCAAGATGTGATGACCTCTTAAAGGCCTCACCAGGGAAAGACCTCTTTGGAGAGTACACAGGGACTTACTTCAAAACCTTCATGGGAAAATTACATTATATTTCAATTCCATTTCTCACACAAACTTTTTGACGGTTCTCTTACGAGAAGTTACTGGGAACCAAGCTAATGTGACTGCACTTGTGCCCTTCACTGCTCAAGGAGAAAGCCCAGGATAACACCTATGAGTTTATCAGAGATTTATTTTCTCTGTAACTTTAAAGAATTTAAGCTATTGCCAATGAATCAACTCTTAAACCCAGAGTTGCCCCTTCAGGGTCTACTTTCCAGAAGGAGAGGATTGAGAGACTCAGCAATAGTGGGCCCAACAGCTCCACTGCTGTGTGAGGGGCAGAGGGGCACTGGGGAGCTCATGGTCTCATCCCTAAAAGCAAGCACTCAGGATAATGGGGCCTGCATGTAGACTGGAGTCTCTCAGTCATAAGATGAGTTAACAACGTAGGGATTGGGCAAAGACCTGTGTTAGTCCTCTTTACACCAAAACCAGACTGATTCCCACCACGAGTTAGAACTGAACTCCATAGAGTTTTCATAGTTCCTTAGAAGGTAGGATGACCAGACTGCCTCTCATACTTTGGACATGTGATCAGTCTCTGGAGAAGGACATCATGCTTGGAAAAGTGGAGGGTCAGTGAAATAGAGGAAGAACCCCAACAAGATTGATTGATGCAGTGTCAGTTGCAATGGGCTCAAATGTGATACTTGTGAGCACGGCTGAGAACCACGCAGTTCTTCAGTCTGTTGTACACAAGATCGCTATGATTTGGAACTGACTTGATGGCACCTAACAACAACAACAATCTTTACAGTAGTAGATCACCAAGTCTTTCTTTTGTGGCACTACTGGATGGATTTAAATCACCATCCTAAGGCTAGAAGCCAATCACAAACCATTTGTGCCATGGCAAAAAAACATGTGGGGGCCATGTCTTACTTACATTGGCTTCACAAGGGGGAAAGAGAATCAACCTCAAAACCAGCCCAAGGCCGATTGCTATGAAGTGGAAGTCAGACATACTTCTACCCAACAACCTTCTTTACCCTATTCTGGCATGAACCATCCCTCCCACAGCCCTCTCTGCTTCACATCTGGGTTCCAGAATCCATTGCAATGGCCACACAGAACTCATAACCATACTCAGGATTCTGAAGCTTATTAGGGCAGTGACGAGGATACAATTCAAGACCAAAACCAACTCAGGACATAGCCGTTCTCTAGTCAGGAACATCTCTTGTCTGCCAGACTGCAGGCACGTCTCACTCTTGTCTTCGGGCTCTAACCATGTTGTCCTTTGGCCTCTGCCCTGCTCCAGTATGTGTTACAAAGTTCTTTTAGTCAGTCTGTGAATGCCCAAAGGGCACATTCTTCAAGCCAGTCTCCTACCTATAAGTACTCACCTTTACTCAGTGCATCGACCTAGAGTCCAAAGCTGCTTTGTCTCTCCATGCCACAGTCTCTGCCATCCCCTCTTCCATCCCTGTTTCTCACACTTCACTCATGCTCTTCCTTCCTGATGGTCCTGCGATCTTCTGTTTCTGCTTCTGAGATGGCGCCTTTTAAACTTAGTTGGAGAGCAAAACTAACCAATCCCAGCCTTAGAGTCCTTTATCCTTTATTTACAAGGTTCCACCTGATCATTTAGTGAGAATTAAGAAGACTTTGGATAGTAAAGCCATATCAAGTAAATTCAAGGCACCACAGCCACCCAAGGACATTTGTAACTGAGGGCTATTTCCTCCCTGTGCCAGTCAGTGTCGTCATCTATTAGGTGAGACAATGGCCTCGGAAATTCCAGAGGAAGGTTCTGATCAATAATACATGCTCAGGTTGCACCCACACCCCTGGAGCCTGCCTAAGACAAAAGAAGATAATGGCCAGATTTTTGTTCTCACAGAACTGACATCTAACTACAAAAACATGATCCATGTGAACACAACAGTCAACAGGGAAGCCATGTTGGGATATAGCTTGTTAAGTCTTTTTTATTTTATTTTTTAATGTTTCTCTTGTGAATTATGTGGTAGTTTACATGCAAGAAGATTAGCTTTACATTCATCCTATCGTGTATCATTTCATTGCCATGATTACAATCCCCTCCATGCAGCATCAAACACCCCGCAAGCCTGACCCTCAGTGCCTACACAGCCCGTCTTCCTTTCTGGGTCTAGAGTCCCCAGCCACTCCATTGCTCCATGTCCTTGTCTCTGCTTCCATCTCTGGAGTCACTGCTTCTCTGGGTAGGGTTCCGCACCCTTCATGGTCCCAGGGACCTCTGCTCCTGCACTGCAAAGTCAACCACTCCCCTTCTTTTGCTACAAATGTCTACCTTTACATTTCCAACTCTCACAGTCACTCCTGATAGCAATTATTCACTATTGTACCACAAAAGACTTATCCCCATCTCCTTTCATTAGCCTCACCCAGACAAACTGGATACCACTCAGTGGAGATTCTACCTCCCCCCACACACACCCTTTGGATCTAGGATCCCTCTTGAAGGCTTGTAAGCCAGTCACATCTTGCCTCTGTAGCCCCCCCATTTTGGTAGCCAATGTCTAAGTTGCCCATCCCTATCTACCCTGTGTACTGACGTGGTGGGAATGATCCTTGCTATAAAGATTTATTTCCTCTTTTGAGCTACTGCATCCATAGGTATAGGTCAAGTTCAGCTTGTTAAGTCTTGACAGGACCACAACACATTTTATACAAAAGGAATTAGGATGTTCTAACAATCTCTCCTCAAAGAAAAGGCAGTATGGTTAGGTCGGTGCTTACAAAGCAAAAATTGTTGACAGGGATGTTGGAGGCCTGCTGCTGCCAAGCTCCTCTGTGTCCTAGCTTGTCCCTTGTACCAGCGTCAAGATACAGTCTTTGCTCATAAACCCTGCTGAACTCGCTCAGATCAGGAGATGCAGCCAGCACAAAGAGCCAGAAAGGAGCAATCAGAAAGTGCTCCTTGAGTACATTATATTAGTTAACTTATCAAGGATCCTTTTCCTCAGGTGTGCAGTTTGAAAATCATGCTTTAATTCTGCCACAGACTCCTGCTAGCCTTTATAATGAAGTTTTTGGAAGTCATTTCTGTCTTTTTTACCTGAAAATCACAGTCCTCAACTCCTCCCCCCAACAGCATCAGGGCCTTTAAAACTGGAAGAAACAGCAGGGCTCACAGGACTATGGAATAAATCCTAGACTACAACTCTCTTCTGTCACCTGTTCCCCATCAATTAACATCACGTGTCAATTCTATTTTCTTAGTGATCAGCCCCAGTAATGCAACAATGGTCTCAAACATTGCAAACATCATGGTGATAGCACAACACAGGGCAAGATTTCACTCAACAAAAACTAACAATTATGCCATCCTGGGGCTTTGGTGAGAAACCACTAATTAAAATTATTTTAAATCTCTTTCAGCTATGAAGACTTTAGGTATAAAAGCTTAAATAATCATCTATGCAACCCTACCCTTAAGTTGTACACATATAAAAAGTGAAATTGTCAAATGTTTTGTGATAAATTCACAACAATGACAAAAAAGGGTCCCTGTTCAGGCTGCTTATGTACAACCAAACGTCTCGTGAGATTTGGTTCCTTGCATTGGAGGCACAGGATCATGGTTTCATGGGGCCTAGCAACTAATGGGCCTAATAACATGTTTAGTGCTTCTCTCCTACCTCCTAATTCAGTGCATAGTGTCTGGGGTCTTAAAAGCTTGTAAGTGTCCATCCAACCATCCAAGACACGACAATTCACTTGAACAACAGAGGAAGAAGGAGTATGAGGAAGAGGAGCAGGAGGTGGAATGTGTGCCTAATGAACCACTGCCTGCTTTGCTATGAGGTCAGACTGGGAAGTGCCTGGTTACCTTTACTGAACACTTTGATCAAAGGATCCATATAAGAATCCTGTTCAAAAAGGGTAAAATGCAGACCAGAATTTCAAATTCTCACAGACTACAGACTTCCTAGAGTCATGACAATTCGATGAGCCCCTGAAACTACCTCCCTGAGATAATATGTGAACCTGAAAACAAAAAGAGCCCCTGAAATCTTCTGAAAACCAAACAATTGTTTAGCTTAAGTTGTAAAGCGTGTCTGCCTTGAGCAATGCTGTTGTGAAGTGCTGTCCAGTTAGTTCTGACTCATAGTGACTCTGCATAGGGTTCCTGAGGCTGCAAATCTTTACAGGAGCAGAAAGCCTTATCTTTCTTCCGCGGAACCGCTGGTAGTTTCAAACTGATGACCTTGAGGTTAGCGTGCCATCAAGTCAGTTCTGACTTATGACAACGTACGTCCAATAGACCAAAATCCTTTCCAGCCCCACATTGCCCTCATGATTGTTACATTTGAGCCCACTGTTGATACCACTGTGTCAGTCCATCTAGTTGAGTTCTTCCTCTTTTTCGCTAACTGTCTTTCTACTTTACCAAGCATGATGTTCTTTTCCATGAACTTGCCCCTTCCGAAAGCATGTTCAAAGTATATAAGATGAAGTCTCGCCCTCTTCGATTCTAAGGGGCATTCTGACTGTACTTTTTCCATGGTAACTGCAGTATTCTTTGTCAACACCACAATTCAAATGCACCAACTCTCCTTTAAGTCTTCCTTATTCACTGTCCAGTGCTGAAATATTAATAGGGACAGAGTTCCTCTTCCTCCTACACAAGATCTTGCCCATAACTTGAGCTAACTGAGAGTCTGATTTGCTTTTCAGAGAGGTGGCTATTCACGCTGATACCCGTGAAGCGTCCCCACTCCAGGGGCTGAGAGGGTCACTGGTAAATGTCCACACAGGCCAATTTCATCAAGAAATATCAAGACCTATTAAACTTGGAATCAGTAAGAAAACGTAAAATCTTTACTCTGGAATGATTTGGTGGCCTTTGCAATTCTAAATGATTTCCTTAAAAAGTCTGACAGATTTGAAATAACTGAGAATCAACTGGGTGAAAAGCCTAATTAGTTTCTATGTGATTTTTAAATTATTTTAATATGCCAGCATAGACACAGAATACCAAGCGGTTAAAAAAAAAAAAAAAAAATCTGCCTGAGAAATGTGAAGTATGCTTATAAGGAGTGTTCGTGATTAAGTGTTGTGAGTTCCAATACTTTATTCAGTATTTTCATCTTCTTTGAAGCCTTCTTTTCTCCTTGCCACAGATTTCTCTAGTTCTTATTGCTGCATGAAGAGTCATCAGATATAAATAAACCAACCAAACATCGGTGCTTCACTATAATTCTATTGTTATTACTGTTTGTCCTGAGCACTAAAATAAGAGGAAATAATGGAGTTGGTAGTGGCATTAAGGTCAGAATGCTCCTTTGAACAGAGGATGGCAAGATCCTCACAGACTTTGAACACATGATCAGGAGGAACCAGTCCCTGGAGAATGATACCCTGCTCAGTAGACCCTGCCACTGACTGTAAAAGGAGCTCTGGTAGTGTAATAGTTACCAGTTGGGCTACTAACCTCACTGTCAGCAGTTTGAAACTACCAGAAGTTCCGAAGGAGAAAGATGAAGCTTTCTGCTCCCGTAAAGATTTACAGTCCCGGAAACCCTATACAGGGTCACTATGGGTTGGAACTGACTCGACGGCACTTAACAACAACAACAACAACTAACTGCAAACCACAGAAGTTCTATGTGGCTACCTCAAGCAGAAAATGAACATCAGTCTCTAGGATTCTGAGACCAGAGGAGCTAGATGGTACTCGGTTACCACTAACCAGGGTCACTTTAGAAGGTTCTAGATAGAGTGGGAGAAAAATGTGGAACAAAACTCAAAATCATGAACGAGAAAGGCTTACTGGTTAGATGGGGACTGATGGAACCCCTGAGACTCTGACCCTTAGTCACACTTCAGGTTCAGAACTGAACTTCCCACTTTAGTTCAATGTGTAGCCAAACAATAGACAGGACCATAAGGGAAGCAATATCACTAGTGAGGTATGCACTCCACAGAATAATCAACCATTTGAGATCAGAAGGGCAGCATTTACTCAAAGACAAAGTTCAGAAGGGTTTGAAAAGGAGGAGTGAAAATGAGAACCACAGGAACGAAATGGGATAGACGATGTTGCATTATGGGGCTTGCAATCAATGACATGAACAAAATCTGTATGACTTGTTGAGTGGAAAACGAATTTGTTCTGTCGATCTTCACGCAATTCAAAACAAAAAAAGTTTAAAAGAATAATAGAAAAAGGAACACATGGAAAGAATTTAAGGAATAGAGAACTGACAGAGATCTAAATTTCAAAAAAGTAAAAGGCAAAACCCAAGGGTGCTGGGGATCAGCAAGGGCTGTCTGAGGTGGGGCTCCAGGCTACAGCTACTTTGCTGTCCTAAGAACTTCCCCAAGTGCCCTGGTCTCTATAAGACTTCCTTCATATCCAAAGTCCAGAAGGACAGTATCCAATTGGCCGAGACTAAATCCTGCTCCCGAGGGTAGGGAGATAAAGTACCCAGCCATTTCAGCTTCCGGGACAGAAAAGATACCCCACCAAAAAAGAAAAAAAAATCAGATAAAAGTCTGCTATGAGGAGGATGGCACTGTAATCTCACCAGGGTAGGAGTGGTGCTGGCATTGTCCCTTCCCCATAATGCACCCATGACGCCCATTTTTATGATGTACTTAGAAAAGCATCAGATAACTGTGGATTCCTGCAGATGGCTTAGTCAATTCTATATCTCCATTCTGGTTTTCTCATTCACAGTACCAAGAAGGTCTTTGGCACTTGAGGAGTCTTCATTTTCTCTTCTATCCTTAGAATGCGCGATAGTGGTGGTTGTGTGCTGTGGAGTTGGTTCCAACTCATAGCGACCCTATCTATATAGGCTTTCTGAGAGTGTAAATCTACTGGAGCAGAAAGTCTCATTTTTCTCCTGCAGAGCAGCTGGCAGATTTCAACTGCCAGCATTGCAGCCCAATTCGTAATAGGGCCACAATGCTACCAGAGCTCCGTAAATATCATGTGTAGCACTTTATAATGGGATTAAATACTCTAAACCCTACCAAATAGGGCTATAGACAGACTTTTATAAAAGAGCACACATAAGAATCCTAGCACAAATGTGTCCGTGGAAGATCAGAGTCATGAAGCTGATAAGAACATTACCCTGGGCACTCTGTGGTTAGATCACAGTGTGTATGTAGTGTTGGATAATTTAGGGATCCAGAGGTGGAATGCAATATGCAGATGGCACAGCCTTTCTCACTGAACACAAAGAGGACTTAAAATACTTACTGATGAAGATCAAAGACTACAGCCTTCGGTATGGATTGCACCTCAACGTAAAGAAAACTAAAAACCTCATAACTAGACCAATAAACAACATCATGAAAATGGAGAAATCATTGAAGTCGGCAAAGACTTCAATTTGCTAGGATCCACTATCAGCATTCATGGAAGCAGCAGTCAAATGACATATTACATTAGGCAAATATACTACACAAGATGTCTTTAAAGTGTTCAAGAACAAAAATAATAGTTTGAAGACTGAGGTTTGTGTGACCCCAGCCAAGGATTTTTCAATAGCCTCATATACATGTGATAGTTGGACAATGATTAAGAAGACCTTAGAAGAATTGATGCATTTGAATTATGGTATTGGAGAAGACTATTAAAAGTACCATGGATTTCCAGAAGAACAAACAAATCTGTCTTATAAGAAGTGCAGCCAGAATGCTCTTTAGAAGGCACGATGACGACACTCCATCTCTCATGGTGGTGGTGGCGCGTCATCAAGATGGTTTCTCAGGATGTAAATCTATTCGGGAGCAGAAAGCCTCGTTTTTCTCCTCTTGTCTTTCATACTTTGGACTTATCAAGAGGGACCAGTCCCTGGAGAAGAACATCATACTTGACAATGGCGGTTCAGTATAAAAGATGCATTGACACAGTGGCAGCAGCAATGGACTTAAATGTAAAATATTATGAAGTTCATGCTGGACTGGGCAGTGTTTCATTATGTTGTAAACAGGGTCACTACCAGTCAGAACCAATTCAATGACACCTAACATAACATAGCATGCAAGAGGCCCGAGTTCAATTCCTGACCAAAGTATCTCCAGTTCGGCTATTGCCTGTCTGTCAGGGGAGGGAAGTGTGTTGCTAAGAGGCTGAATAGGCTTCAATGGAGCTTCCAGACTCAGATGAATGAGGAAGAAAGGTCTGGTGATCTACTTGCACAAATCAGTCAATGGAAACCTTGTGGATCACAACAATCTGACCTGTAACTGATCAGGAGATGAACAGGCCTGGCAGCATTGTAACCCTCTGCTCATGGAGTCACACAACAATCAGATCTCAGCACACCTCTCATCACCAGCAGTCCGCTAAACACAAGGTGGCTGGTTCAAACCTACCAGCCACTCCTTGTAAACCCTACACAGGGTCACGATGAGTCAGAACAAACTCAAGGGCCCTTAATAACAACAACATATGGGGCTGCAAGAAGATCAAAGAAAGTGGCACTCACGTAAGGCTGGAATACAAAAATGAGAGAAGTAACTGTCTAAGACATCTCTTTTCATTTGACATACAAATTACACAGAATAACATCTTTCATGGTTAGGGGATTCTATAGGAAATGGTAAAACACTGAACTGACAATTTGATAGGCAGCTTGCAGCAATGGACAGAGCAAAAAATGCTCAAAGACTGCTATCCTAGATTGTTGTTGTTAAGTGTCATAGAGTCAGTTCCAACTCATAGCAACCCTAAATAGGGTTTCCAAGGAGTGGCTGTTGAGTTTGAACTGCTGACCTTCCAGTCCAGTGCTTATCCTACAAAATACCAGGATTACCTTGCTATGCTTCTTTCCTTCTTTAGATCTCAGTTCTCTTAGACCAGTAATGCCACATATGAGTCAGGCTGCTAACCACAAGGTCAGCAATTTGAAACTACCAGCTGTTCTGCAGAAGAAAGATGAGGCTTTTTGCTCCCATAAAGATTTACAGTCTCAGAAACCCTATACAGGGTTGCTATAAGTCAGAACCGACTCCACAGCATATAACCAACCAACCAATAAACCACATACTCCACTCTACATTGAGGATACAAGGTCCTCAGGCTGTACCCTAGTCTGGGTTTCTTCTCTGTAGTTTCTCCATAAGGAGAGTGTCTCTTCTTTGGAGAATAGTAGGGAGATGAACTAGACACTCCCCTGAGCATCATATAATTTTCAGAAGAAAGTTGTGTCGATCCACAACATCTGGGAAAAGTTCAGGTAAGGCCTCTCAGTTAGGGGAAAGTCAACTCCTGCAAGGAAGAGTTTATAAGAGCTTTCCTTTCAGGGAAATGATACCTATTAAACCAACAAAGTCCCCTGTATTCCATCTCAAACGCAGAAATCGTCCATCGTGCAGAGCAGCCACCATGAGCACCAAGATAAATGGCATCAAGTAAAATGTCCTAATTGTTTCCTTAACTCTTCTTCCTTCTTCTCTTTTTCTCTCCTCCTCTTCTTTTATTTATTTCATTTCAGCAGTAGGTTTCAGCCTAGACACTTAAGACATCCTACTATTCGGGAAAATAGATTTGTTATTTTAATAACACTCCTAAAATGGCACCATATAACCATCTGTTATCAACCCTTAAAATCCTGCATTCCCCACTCCTCCCTGAAGATCAGTATCACTAGAGCCACCCACCAGTCCACCCACCCCCCTGAGGAAGGAGAAGTTTGGCAGGAGAAAAATGAGTATTAGGCTGAGACTTGTACAAATATAAAAGGAGTTTGCTGCTGACAAAGTCAGAATACAATTTTGTTAACTGTTCTTTACCCCTTTCTCATGTTATAAACAGCTTTTTAAAAGTATGAGGCAAACTGATAATATTAAATACAAAAGATAGGCCAGAATGCAGAGACATTAAGTAGAATAGGCAAGATGAGGCCTTCTACGGATTGAATTGTGTTCTCCCCCCACCAAATTTGTGTGGAAATCCTGACTTCTCTATTGTTGTTGTTGTTGTCAATTCCAACCCATAGTGACCCTGTATAGGGTTTCCAAGGAGCAGCTGGTGAACTTGAACCACTGACCTTGCAGTTCACACTGACTTTGCAGTTCGATGCATTAGCCACAGTGCCACACCAGGACTCCTGACTCCCCTATACTGGGATGTAATCCTGTTTGGAAATAGGGATTTCTTTGTTGTGTTCATTAAATCATATACCAGAGTAAGATAAGTTCTAAATCAAATCACTACTTGAAAAGCAAATAAGCAGGTACTGCCCTCTGGGTGGTCCCCTGCCACGGGGATTGGCAGTCAGACTCTGAGGAGATGTGGACCTTTGAACAGGTTCTTGAAGATTTCCTGGGATTTTACTATTAAAAAAAAAAAAAACAAAAAAACACTTTATCTGGGTTCAACCCAATGGTGTAGTCATAATAAGCACAAACATAATTATCCAACTCTATGAAGCAGGTTTACTTTTCTGAAATATTTATTTAAAAAGTTGAGGTAACAACTGGACTAGCCGGGAAAGGGATGCTAGCAACACTGACCCCGAAATTCTCTTCTCTATTTAATTCACCCAAATGGCTCCTTAAATTATTCAGTCTACCCTAATTAACTCTCGGGAGAATTGTCTTCAAGGCATAGTTAGTTGGCTGTTGCCTGAGGCTCAACTCCAAGCTGGCCCTGGGATACTGGAGGGCTTCAAATGCTTCCTTTGCACTTGAGTTCATTTACATGGTAACCTTGGGAGAATGAGAGGGAATACAAGTATCTCATAACGGTTACTCTTGAAGCCAAAGAGGCATATGGAATGTCATTCTATGGAGGTCACTGGAAGCTTATTAGAAAATGTCCCTTACAAAATGCAACTCTGGAGAGGGGAGCATTAAGGATTTTTAAATATTTTTAAAACAGGGTAATTGGATTCTTCCCAGGGTAAAGTGGTGATTTTCTCTAAGAAGTTAATGTGGACTGGGAAAACCCCAAAAGAAAAGATGACTTTAGCAAGAGGCCCCAGGAGAACCTCCCAGCCAGGCCTGGTGAGAGATGGCAAAAAGTCAAACTCAAACCCTAAATACTTTGTTAGCAAGATGGCAAGGGGGGATGTAAGAGAAGACACAGTAAGATGATGGTGCTGACTTTCAAAGTCACCTGAGATTGGGAGGGCTATAGGAGTCCTGGTGTGGCACTAGAGGATCAGCACTGGACTGCTAACCACAAGGTGTTGGGTTCAAACCCACCAGCAGCTCCTTAGAAAACTTCTTCAGGGTCGCTATGAGTCAGAACTGATTCAACAACACATAACAACAACTACAATAGGAGATAAGGCCATGCTGTTGTTGTTAAATGTCATTGAGTCAGTTCTGACCCATAGTGACCCTTATAGGGTTTCCGAGGAGCAGCTGGTGAGCTTGACCCAATGACCTTGTGGTTCAAACTGACTTTGCAGTCCAGTCCAGTAACCCACGGTGCAACACCAGAAGTGTGTAAGGGATCAAACGGACAACAGCAGCTCAAACAATAGGAAACTTAGGGGCAGAGAGTTTATGTTAATGGGGGAGGCACAATTTGGGAAAGAAAAGAAAGAATGGTCCCACAACTAGAATAATGTAATCAGTGAACTGTATATGAAGAAATTATTGAATTGGTGAATGTTCTGCCATGTATATTCTCAACAGCACCAAAAATTAATCAAAGGATAAATGGGTTGGGTTTCTAGGAATCTGGTCCACAAGTAGAATCAGGTCTATTGGCAAAAGAAAACAAATAGAAAAGGCTAGAGGGTCTGAATCAGAGTTGGGACCATAAGGTGGAGAGTGTGAAATGATGGAGACAGTCAGGTTTAGGAAAAGCCAAAAAAAAATTTAACCAGGCAGAGCCTAGCCTATGGGATTAAGAGCGTAACTTTCATGTCACCTCATATAAACACATTAATACAACAGATATTTCCTGTAGATTCATTTATGTATCTGGCATGTGCTTTCTAGGAACCTGCACTAATGGCGATGGGAATACACAGGTAGTGCCATTTTTTCAAATAAGAAGACAACAGTCACTTTAAAAATGTCATCCACTGTGCATAAGGTAACAGACCAGCTGGATTCTGCAAAGGGCCTGTGTGGTAGACTGAAGTTAGAGGCAGATCCTTTGTCATCCTTGTCTCCCATCAAGAAGACTTTATTTCCCCTCTCTTTTAATCTGAGCTGGCTCCCAAGACTGAGCAAAAGAAGGTGGAGAAAGTGAGGCTGTGAAATTTCAGACTTTGGACAAATTGGCAGCTTCCACTTTTTTCTCTTTCAGGGAACCAACCCTGAGATAATGATATTAGAAGTCAAGCACCTCTGCTGGGAAGCCACATAAAGATGAGAGTCCATGGGCACAAGAGAGATGTCAAGAGTAACTAGGAAAATAAGTACCCAGTTGAACCTAGTCAACATCCACAGCGGTGAGAGAGAAAATGGCAGTTGTTTGAAGTCACTAGGTTCTGAGGTACTTTCTTATGCGTCATAGTATCCGACAGACCAATACAACCAGGGAAGGTATGTGGACTGTGTGAGGAAGACATCTTTCATATCAGTATCGAAAATCATTTCAGTTTGTTGGTTCATCCAATTGTTTGTCTATATACCAGTTCTTGGGACTGTTTTTGTTAAGTGCTGTCAAGTCAATTTTGGCTCATAGTGAACCTAAATAGGGTTTCCAAGGAGTTGGTGGTGGGTTTGAACTGCAACTTTCAGTTAACAGTCCAGTGCTTATCCTACAGTACCTCTGACTAAATGCAAAGGAGATAGATGAAAGAAAAATCTTGTTCCCAGGAAATCCATTGTCTAATCATCTAATTCATTGCCCTTCTTCAATAAAGTGGTCAACATTTACCCTTCAATAGTATTTCCTTCTTAAGATTCCCCACTTGCTGGAGCAAGCAACATTCAATCTGTCTTGCTTCTCAGACCAAACTGGTTTCTGTGTTTCAATTTTTCTAACTGTAAAATAAAGCCCAATGGGTGCCAATGAGATCTCCAAAAGATGGTTAAGAGATTCAAGCAGAAAATAATAGAGACTATATCTTTTATTCCACCAGTCGTCTGTCAGTTTGTCATACAGTGGTGGCTTGTGAGTTGCTGTGATTCTGGAAGCTATGCCACCAGTATTTTAAATATCAGCAGGGTCACCCATGGTGAACAGGTTTCAGAAAGGAGAAGACAGACTAGGAAGGAGTGACGAAATACTTCTGAATATTTAGTCCCTGAAAACCTTATGAATAGCAGAGAAACACTGTCAGATACAGTGCCAAAAAATGAGTCCCTCAGGCTGAAAGCCTGAGGAAGAGCTGCATCCTCAAAGTAGAGTTGACGGTGAGGATGTAAATCCATAGGACCTTCATTTGCTGACGGACACAACTCAAAATGAAGGAAACAGCTGTAAACATCCATTGAAAATCGGAACATGGAATGTACGAAGAATGAATCTGGGAAAATTGGAAGCTTTCAAAAATGAAATGGAACACATAAATATCAATATCTTAGGCATTAGTGAGCTGTAATGGACTAGTATCGGTCACTTTGAATCTGACAACCACATGGTTTACTATGACAGGAATGACAAATTGAAGAGGAATGGTGTTGCATTCATCATCAAAAAGAACATATCCAGATCAGTCATGAGGTACAACACTGTCTGTGATAGGATAATATCCATGCACCTACAGGGAAGCCCAGTTAATACCACTATTATTCAAATTTACTCACCAACCACTAAAACCAGTGAGGATGAAATAGAAGAATTCTACCAACTTCTTCAATCTAAAATTGATCAAACATGCAATCAAGATGTACTAGTGATTGGAATGCAAACGTTGGGAGCAAAGAGGAAGGATCAGTATTTGGAAAATATGGCTTTGGTGATAGAAATGATGTTGGATATCACATGATAGAATTCTGCAAAACCAATGATTTGTTCATTTCCAATACCTTCTTTAGACAGCATAAGAGATGAATATACACATGGACCTCACCAGATGAGATACATAGAAATCAAATTGACTACACCAGTGGAAAGAGACAATGGAAAAGCTCCATATCATCAGTCAAAAACAGCTACAAGTATACATTGACAGAGAACTTCTAGAGATTCAAGCTGGATTCAGAAGAGGCCATGGAACAAGAGATATCATTGTTGATGTCCAATGGATCTTGGCTGAAAGCAGAGGATATTAGGTGTTTACCTGTGCTTTATTGACTAAGCATATGCTTTCAATTGTGTGGATCATGACAAGCTATGGACAACATTGCAAAGTATGAATATTCTGGAACACTTAATTGTGCTCCTGAGGAATCTGTACATAGACCAAGAGGCAGTTTTTCAAATAGAACAAGAGAACATTGAATGATTTAAAATTAGGAAAGGTGTGTGGCAGGGTTGTATTCTTTCACCATACTTATTCAAATAAGCCTGTATGCTGAGCAAATAATCCGAGAAGCTAGGTTATATCAAGAAAAACGTGGCATCAGGATTGGAGGACGACTCATTAACAACCTGCGATATGCAGATGATACAACCTTGCTTCCTGAAAGTGAAGAGGACTTAAAATGTTTACTGATGAAGATTAAAGAGCACAGCCTTCGGTATGGATTACATCTCAATGTCAAGAAAACAAAAATCCTCACCACTGGACCAATAAACAACATTCTTATCAACGGAGAAGAGATTGAGGTTGTCAAAGACTTCACTCCTCTTGGATTAACTATCAACACTCATGGAAGCAGCAGTCAAGAAATCAAATGACATATTGCATTAGGCAAATCTGCTGCACAACACTTTAGTGTTGAAGAGCAAAGATGTCAGCTTGAAGATTAAGGTGTGCCTGACCCAAGCCATGTTATTTTCAATAACCTCATATGCATGTGAAAGCTGGACAGCAAATAAGGAAGACCGTAGAAGAATTAATGCATTTGAGTTATGGTGTTGGAGGAGAATATTGAAAGTGCCATGGGCTGCCAAAAGAACCAATAGATTCGTGTTGGAAGAAGTGCAGCCAGAGTGCTCCTTGGAGGCCAGGATGGCCAAACTTCATCTCTCAATATGTCTTGGGATTATTGTCAGGAGGGACCAGTCTCTGAAGAAGGACATCATGTTTGGTAAGGTGGAGGGTCAGAGAAGAATAGGAAGACCCCCAACGAGATGCATTGGCCAAGTAGCAGCATCGATGGACTTAAGTGTGGCAACAGTAGTGAGGTTGGCCCAGGATCGGGCAGTGTTTCATTCTGTTGTGCAAAAGGTCTTTATGGGTTGGTACTGACTCAATGGCATCTAACAACAACATATCTTTTAGTGGGAATTTATGAAGTAGGTTACATTTTCCTGTCAGCTGTAGGATAATCACTGGACTGCTAATCACGAGGTTGGTGGTTTAAACCCACCAGCTGCTCCTTGGAAAACATATAGGATCATTATGAGTTGGAACCAAATCTACGGTACTTAACGAACATTAAGAACTATTTGCCTAGGGAAATCCTGTACATTATATTAAAAGCAACAGCAACAAATGACTAGCACAAGGAGCATGTCCTGAGCAAATACAACATCAAGCATTCTGCTTCTCCAATGCAGTCAGGGCTAACAGGGTGCATGAGCAGAGGCACACACGTCCTCTGTGGGCCCAAGGGCAAGCAGACATTCTTTTTATCCTTCCATCCAATATAGTCACGTTTATGCATGTTCCTCAACTCACAGATTGTCTCAGTGCTGGTACTTCTGTTTATAAACGAATGTTGATTTAATTAAGTTTCTTCATCAGGGACACCAAGTGCATAAGGGTATTTAATGTTTGTAAAACATCCAATGATTGGGTCTGGCAACAAAAGAATCAACACAATCATATGCTATCGGTTCTCCATGTTCAACACCACAATGTAATATGTGAGCACCACTTAATAACAGCAATATTTAGAGCATACATTGAGTAATCCTTGAGACTGAGAAGGGAAATGAAAACAGAGACACAATATAACTATTTGCAAATTCTACTGAGGGACACTGGCCAGTAACAAAATTTGTTGTTGTTGTTAAATGTTATCGAGTTGGTTCCAACCCAAAGCGACCCTGTATAGGGTTCCCAAGGAGCAGCTGGGGAGCTTGAACCACCGACCTTGCAGTTTAAAGGACTTTGCAGTCTCACGCATTAGCCCACAGCACCACAGCGGGATTCCGTATAAAATCCTTCAACATTATAAGCCGAGACTTGAATTTTTTTCTCCAGTTCTTTCAGTTTGAGTTCAGCATTTTTGTACCTGGGTATTTATCTTTGCTTCAAATATATCCATGAATGTGATATAGGACATTGCTATTGTTGTTGTTGTTAAGTGCCTTCAAGTTGGTTCCTATTCATAGTGACCCTACATAGGGTTGCCAAGGAGCAGTTAGTGGGGTTGAACCACCATCTTGTGATTCAAATCTACCTTGTGGTCCAGTACTCATCCTACAGTGCTGGAGAATATTCAGGAGGCAAAATTATGAAAACCTCTTAGACATTACCCAACACCTTGAAGCAATTAGTTGCTGGGTTCAGGACCATAGTCTTGGGGTAAACTGACACAGCATAGTCCACAAAGATAATATTCTAACATCCTACTTTGGTGAGTAGCAATTGGAATTTTAAAAGCTCTTGAGTGACTGTCTAGAATACAACCACTGATCTCTCCTTGTTCAGAGGAAAAACAAAAAGTAATGAAAACTGAAGATGCTGGGAAACAACTAGTTCAATGGACTAATAATGGAACATGTGAACATCAGCCTTCATGACCCTGAAACCAGAAGAATGGTATGGTGTCCAGCTGCCACTACCTACTGCTCTGAACAGGATCACATTAGAAGGTCCTGGATAAATTGGTAGAAAATATGCAACAAAATTCAACATTATAAAAAAGGGCTTCATCCAGAGCCTTCTGAGGTGGAACATTCCCACTTGAAAGGACAAGCAGACCAGCCTGGAACAGCCAGAGGAACAGAAGATACTTTTAAAAAGAAAGACCAGTAGGAAAACTCCAAAATAAAAATGGCAGTCTGATTGGCTACTACAAGAACAAGCAAGTTGTTTGCAGGGGAACCATCAAAGCAAGCAGTCAAGTCTGTTCAGGACAAACCCCTCTATGAGACTGAAACTCAAAGGGAACACATGAACAAGATTGCTGGTGACCACGTTGGTCTACTGGTGAGTGAAAGAGAGGGGAAAGGCAGCAAAGAAAATATGGGCTGGGTTTGATCACGTTCCATATACTCCTGTCAACCTGGAGATAAGAGAGAGAAGAGGAAGGGCTGGTTGGTAAAAGTGTGGTGAGACCTGGGACTCCTGAGCCCATTGGCAAGGACATAGCCATGGAGGACTAGAGCTGAGAGGGAAGTGTCCATCTGAGGGGAGATGCACAAGAACGGCAAACTTGTAGATAGTACCCATTTGACCAAGCCTCGATGGCTTGATGATCAGAACTCAACTAAAGGAAGATTTAAAAATCAATTTTTGATAAAAGAAGCAAGTGTAGATTGCTACAATTTGATGAACTTGACCTATACTTATGTAATAGCTCAAAATACCAACTGAAAGGGAAGGAGTCTTTACATCAAGTATCAATCTTATCCCCTCTGTATACAGGATTGATAGGGACAGGCAATTTACACATTGGCTACCTAAAATGAGGGGGCAATAAAGGCGCAAAGTGACTGGTTTACAAGTTTTCAAGAGGGAGTTTAGTTTCAGAGTTTAGTTTCAGAATTCCCACTGAAAAGTTTTCATCTTGTCTAGATGGATTTCATGAAAGAAGATGGAAATAAGATTCTTATGATTCAATAATGAATAACTGTTATCATGATTAATTGTGACTGTCACAACTGTAAAGGTAGAAGTTTTGTAACAAAATGGGGGGGGGAGGGTAAATCTTACAGTCCAGGAACAGAGGACCTTAGGACCATCAAGGGAGAAGAGCATGAGTGGAATGTGGAACCCTATCCAGAGAAGCAGCGACACCAGAGATGGAGGCAGAGATAAGGACCTGGAGAGAGAGAACAGCTTAGGACTCTAGACTCATGGAAAGAGAAAGGCTGTGTGCTGGCAGTCAGGAGGCAGGCTTGCAGAATGTGCCCTTTGGTTATTCAAATAATTATAGATTCCTTATTGTTCTGGTGTACACCCCAAAAATAAAACAAAACAGAGGGAATAGAAGGAAATACTGTTGAATGATGATGCACGGAGGAGATTGTAATCATTGCAATGAAATGATGCGTGTAAAACCAATGTTCTCCCATGTAAACTATCACTCAATTCACAATAAAAACTTAAAAAAAAAAAAAAAGCAGGGCTTACTGGTCAGATGGAGTCCTGGTGTGGCATTGTGGGTTAATGTGCTGGACTGCAAAGTCATTTTGAACAATGAGGTCGGCGGTTCAAGCTCACCAGCTGCTCCTCAGAAACCCTATATAGGGTCACTAGGGGTTGGAATTGACTTAACAACACTTAACAACAACAACAACAACAATTGGTCAGATAAAGACTGGTAGAACCTCAAGACTATGGCCCTTGGCCCCTGTCAAATCTGAATTCACCCCTATGGCTTAATTTTCAGCCGAACTATAGATTACAGGGGAACAACAACACTAGTGAGGTACATACACCATAAAATGGTCAACCATTCCAGATCAAAATGGCATTTACCTAAGGACAGAATTCAGAAGAATGGGAAAGAAGCAGGACTAGAAACAAGAAATAAAGGGAGAAAGTGGAATGAGCCATGTCACACTGAAGGGATTGCAATCGAGCTGAAATCACGTGTATGACTGGTTAGATGTAAAACTGATGATTTGCCCTGTAAACCTTCACAATAAATTCAATTCACAATAAAAAGAATACTGCTAAGTGATGGAACATGGCAGGAATTATAATCATTGTAATGAAAGAATGATTAAAATTTGTTGAATGTAGAACTGCTGCTCTGCCCTGTAAACTTTCACTCAATTCACAATAAAAACGTAAAAAAAAAAAAAAAAAATGATGGAACATGGCAGGAATTATAATCATTGTAATGAAAGAGTGATTAAAATTTGTTGAATGTAGAACTGCTGCTCTGCCCTGTAAACTTTCACTCAATTCACAATAAAAACGTAAAAAAAAAAAAAAGGTAACAAAAAAGATGTGACCACTGGGTGAAGTGTAACATGGGATCTCTTGATTATTTCTTACATCTGCTTGTGAATCTACAATTATCACAAAAGGTTTATTTAAAAACAAAGTTCTGATTGAATCCTGTGCTAGAACTTTGCTGAAACTTTAAGTGAATACTATTTGTTTCCATCACTTTGTGTTTTGAAACCATGAATGTGTTCTACTAGAAAACAATTCTCTTCACAAGGTAAAGAAACCCTGCATAACAATTAGTGCTTGTTTTTAAATCACAGACTAAGAAAAAATAAACAATTAAATATTAAAATGTATTCAGGCTGTGCTTATAGGATATAAATTTAATACTTAAAGATGTATTTAAAACGTAAAGATGAAGATTTAGTGCAGTAAACAAAATGCTTCTTACATACTAATTTCATAATACCGACAATAATGCAAAAGGTTTTAATAATACTGCTATTTTCACTCATTTTTCTTAAGCTGGCTTACTGGACAACTAACTTTACAACTTAAGTCATTTTTTTTTTAATGCTTTATTGTAAATTATGTGATAGTTTACATAGGAGAATATTAGTTTTACATTCATCCTATCATCGTTTCATTGCCATGGTTACAATCCCCTCCATACATCATCAACCAACCAAAGGGTATACCCTGCAAGCCTGCCCCCCAGTCATCAGCACACAGCCCCTTTCTCTCTCTGGGTCTACAGTC
>NW_006408597.1:6130424-6131327 GCF_000296735.1 Chrysochloris asiatica
GATGCAAAAGACAGAAAAGCATTTAACATTATTTCCCCTCTTTTCCCCCATTCCAACCATGTCTCAATCCCTATATCAGCCCTGTTGTTCCAAGGTTGTGCATACATCATTATTTACCTCTGTCCCAATTCAGCTTTACATTCATCCTATCGTATTTCATTTCATTGCAACGATTACAATCCCCTCCACGCATCATCAAATAACCAAAGGATACAGACCACAGGCCCGCAGCTGTCAGCAAACAGCTCCTTTACCTCCCTGAGTCCCATTGCCCCAGCCACTGCATCTGTCCACGTCATCATCTTTGTCTCCATGCCTGGCTTCACTGCCTCTCTGGGTAGGGTCACACTTTCCACTCTTCTCACTTGATGGTCCCAGGGACCTCCACTTGTGGGCTGCAAAATCAATCACTCGCCTCCTTTTGCCAAAAGTAAAAAATCTGACCCTCACAGTCAGTCCTGATGGCAGTTATTCACTGTAGTGCCACAAGAGTCTTATCCCCATTTCCTTTCGTCACTCCAGTCCCAATAGATTGGAAATCATTCAGTGGAGGTTCTGCCTACTCCTGCCCCATCTGGAACTAGGTTCCCTCTTGAAAGCTTGTAACCAGTCACTTCTTGCCTTTATAGGCCCTCCCCACCCCCCAATTTTGGGTATGGGCAATTTCTAGCCCCCCTTAAGGTATTCCAGTCAGTTATAGGCTAAAGACGAGCTTACATATTTTCTATTGTGATGTTTCTGGTTATCTGCTCCCCAAGTGTCTATTTCACAATGGTAGAGAAATCAAGATTCAAAGGACAGCTAAGCATCCTAACATTATTCCCCTCTTTTACTCTTTCAGGCCATGCCTCAATCCCTGTATCCTGAAGCCCTGTTATTCCAAGGTTGTGCATACACCGTCAC
>NW_006408597.1:6132141-6133668 GCF_000296735.1 Chrysochloris asiatica
TCCCACTCATCTATTTTGTGTACTTTTGTTTGTGTATTTTTCAAAATGTTTGGTAGTCTGTGTATTCCCTGAATTAGCGCCCTCACATTTTGTCTGTATTTTTTCACTGATAACCTTCATAACTTTGGGATTCACATTTAGATCTTTAATCCATGCTTTAATCATTTTTATATAGGGCATGAGGTCTTGTTTCAGTCTTTTGCATCTTGCTTTCCAGTTCTGCCAGTACCATTGTTAAAGAGACTATCCCCTCCCCATGTAATATGCCCAGGCAATTTGTTGAAAATCACTTAGCTGTATGTGGATGGGATAATTTCTGGATTATAGATTCTGTTCCATTGATCAATGTATCTCTCATTGTACAAGTACCAAGCTGTTTTGACCACTGTAGCCATGTAGTAAATTTTGAAATCGGGGAGTGAGAGACCTTCAACCTTGTTCTTCTTCTTAAGCAGTGCTTTGCTTATCCTGGGTCTCTTTCCTATCCATATAAAGTTAGAAACTGTCTTTTCCATCTCTTTGAAGAATGTTGTTGGAATCTGGATTGGGATTGCATTGTATGTGTAAATTTCTTTGGGCACTACTGACATTTTCATGATGTTGAATCTTCCTATCCAGGAACATGGTATGTTCTTCCACCTCTGTAGGTCACTTATGGTTTCTTGTAGTAGTGTTTTATAATTTTCTTTGTATAAGTCCTTTGTTCATCTGGTTACGTTTATTCCTAAATATTTCATCCTTTGGGTGGCTATTGTAAATGGTATTGCTTGCCTAATGTCCTTTTCAGTGCTATCATTGTTGCTATAGAGAAATCCAACTGATTTTTGTATGTTGATCTTATACCCTGCCACTTTGCTGAATCTTCCAATGAAGTCTACTAGTTTTTTTACTGAGTCTTTGGGCTTTTCTATGTATAAGATCATATAGCCTGCAAGTAAAGAGAGTTTTACTTCTTCTTTGCCAATTTGGATGCCTTTAATTTCTCTATCTTGCTGTATAGCTCTTGCTAAAACATCCAGCAAAATATTGAATAAGAGTGGTGAAAAATGGCATCCTTGTCTGGTTCCTGTTCATAGGGGAAGGCTTTCCATTTCTCTCCATTGAGAGTAATGTAGGCTGTTGGTTTTTTATATATGCTCTTGATTATGTTGCGGAATTTCCCTTCAATTCCTACTTTGTTGAGTGTTTTTCTCAGGAATAGATGTTGGATTTTGTCAAATGCATTTTCTTCATCAATCAATATGATCATGTGGTCTGTTCCTTTTTCTTATTTATATGGTGGATTACGTTGATTGTTTTTCTAATGTTGAACCATCCTTGCATCCCTTTTATGAAACCGACTTGGTCATGATGTATTATTTTTTTGATGTGTTGTTGGATTTTGTTGGCTAGGATTTTGTTGAGAATTTTTGCATCTATGTTCATGAGGGATATTGGTCTAAAGTTTTCTTTCTTAGTGATGTCCTTCCCTAGTTTTGGTATGAGGGTTATACTTGCTTCATAAATAGTATTAGGAAGTTTTCCATC
>NW_006408597.1:6134205-6167453 GCF_000296735.1 Chrysochloris asiatica
GGATGTGCACATTTATCGCAATAAATTTTCCTCTCAGCACTGCTTTTGCTGTGTCCCAAAGATTTTGGTATGCTGTGTTTTCATTCTTGTCTGTTTCTAGGAACTTGTGAATTCATGTTTAATTTCTTCTTTTACCCAGTCAACATATAGCAGAGTCCTTATGGTAGATCCAGAGCTCTAAAGTTGTTCTGTGAGCACTTCCTCTGTGAGTTTCCTGTCCCTCTACCATGGAGCGTTCCCTACCTGGCTTTCTCTACTGCCACCCAAACTGGAAGTCCTCCTCCATAACTTTTTTTAATGGTTAATTTTCAGACTTTCCTTCGAGGTGCCTCTGGTTTTACTCAAATTTCTAACCTTCTAGTAAGCAGTATGAGTGTTACCCAGGGACTCCAACTATGGGATTATTGCTGTTTTTATTAATACCTGGGTGCTATTTAGTCATTGGAGTCCCTGGGTGGTACAAATTGTTAAGGCACTCTACTGCTAATCAAAAGGTTGGTGGGTTCAGTCTACCCAGAGACACCTCAGAAGAAAGACCTGGCAAACTATTTCCAAAAAAAATCAATCCTGGAAAACCCTAGAAAGCACGGTTCTACTCTGACACACATGAAATCATCATGAGTCAGAGTTGACCTCTTGGCACCTGGGACCTAGTGGGATTTGTTCACTGTTTCTACCACTCCTGTGTCAGTTTGTCATTATACTGTGCTTTGCATGTTAGTATGATGCGGGAAATACCATCAGAGCCACTCATGATGGGCAAGTTTCCTGACTGTTACAGAGTAGGAAGAAAAGCCTGGCAACCCACTTCTGAAAATGAGTCCAAACTTATCAAGGATTGTGAAGATGGCACAGGCTGAGAACTCTCGTGAGTCAAGAGTCCAGTGGAGGGCAATTAGCACAAACAACGTCTGTTCATTGTATTTGTCAGGCCAATGACTGCATAGTACACTTGAAAGGATAAGTGAGGAGGGAACCTGAGGAGCAGGTGGACTGTTAACAGACCAGCACAAGCTCAGCCCAGCTTCCTTGTACTTCTGACAACTCCAACCTGCTGCACAAAGCTGGTGATTTGACATTTTCCCAGCACCACTGAGGAAACACAGGCACACAGTTAGCACCCAGCTGGATTACCATGATCTGGGAAAGCTCTGTTCAACTCCTGAATAGACGTAAAATTTCCTTTAATGCTTTTCTTTGAAGTCAGACATTATGGCTCCTGAGGCATTCTGAATGACTCACCCTCAGATGCCAACCAGGGCTTCCCTCTCAGGATATCTGGGAGGGAAGGTTGACCCCCTTTCTCTTTCTATTTCAAGCATTTGGAGTCTGCAGGGAGTTGACA
This sequence comes from Chrysochloris asiatica, assembly GCF_000296735.1. Taxonomy (NCBI): domain Eukaryota; kingdom Metazoa; phylum Chordata; class Mammalia; order Afrosoricida; family Chrysochloridae; genus Chrysochloris; species Chrysochloris asiatica. The sequence continues at coordinate 6,135,551 of NW_006408597.1, forward strand.
TATTTGTTGTGAGTGAAAGAGAACCTTTGAAAATGATTATCATCAAAAACTCTTCAGAAAGTGTTAACTGATGTGTCTCCACTTGTTGTTGAGTGAAAGATAACCTTTAAACATGATTATCATTTAAAAAAAAAGACTTCAGAAAATGTTAACAGATGTGACTGTTATAAGAGACAGCAGCATCCTTGCCCCTGGTGTGGCCCCGCCTCTTCTCACACAGTTTTATCTATTGTTTCACCTTTGCGCTGCTTACATACATACGGAGTAAGAGCTCAGGTGGAATCCTGGTGTGGCCTGTGGGTAAATGCACCAGACTGCAAAGCTGTTTGAACTGCAAAGTTGACAGTTCAAGCTCACCAGCTCCTCGGAAACCCTATGTTGTTGTTGTTAGGTGCCATCGAGTTGGTACCAACCCATAGCGACCTATTCTGGGCCAACCTCACTACTGTTGCCACGCTTGAGTCCATTGATGCTGCCACTTGGCCAATGCATCTCGTTGGGGGTCTTCCTCTTCTTCTCTGACCCTTCACCTTACCAAACATGATGTCCTTCTCCAGAGACTGGTCCCTCCTGACAATAATCCCAAGACATATTGAGAGATGAAGTTTGGCCATCCTGGCCTCCAAGGAGCATTCTAGCTGCACTTCTTCCAACACGGATCTATTGCTTCTTTTGGCAGCCCATGGCACTTTCAATATTCTCTTCCAACATCATAACTCAAAAGCATCAATTCTTCTCTGGTCTTCCTTATTCACTGTCCACCTTTCTCATCCATATGAGGTTATTGAAAATACCATGGCTTGGGTCAGGCACACCTTAATCCTCAAGCTGACATTTTTGCTTTTCAACACTTTAAAAAGGTCTTGTGCAGCAGATCAAGCAATACGTCGTTTGATTTCTTGACTGCTGCTTCCATGAGTGTTGATAGTTGATCCAAGAAGAATGAAGTCCTTGACAACTTCAATCTTTTCTCCGTTGATACGAATGTTGTTTATTGGTCCAGTGGTGAGGATTTTTTTTTTCTTGACATTGAGATGTAATCCATACCAAAGGCTGTGCTCTTTGATCTTCATCAGTAAATGTTTTAAGTCCTCTTCACTTTCAGCAAGCAAGGTTGTATCATCTGCATATTGCAGGTTGTTAATGAGTCTTCCTCCAATCCTGATGTCACGTTTATACAGGGTTGCTATGGGTCAGAAGGAGCTCTGGTAGTGTAGAGGTTATGAATCAGTCTGCAAACCGCAAGGTCAGCAGTTCGAAACTACCTGCTGTTCCACGGGAGAAAGATGAGATGTTCTGCTCCCATAAAGATTACAGCCTCGGAAACCCTGTACAGAGTCGCTATGAGTCGAAACCGACTCCACGGCACATAACAACAACAAGGGCACAGGTGGGAGTAGACATGGAGCTTGAGGCTTAAATCTGAATTCAGTCACTAATTTTCAACATCTGTGTCAATGAATGATTGCAGACACTTGTATGTAAGCTGAGCCAAGGAGAAAAGCATGTTTAATAGTGAAAGTCACTAAGGCAAGATAAACAGTCTATCATTTAAAAATTATATTGAGTAAAATCGCCTTAACCAAAAAGAGGAATGAAGTCCTGATACTTGCCACAATGTGAATGAACTGGTGTGGCTCTGGGGGTTAGTGCTCTGAGCAGCAAAGTCAGTTTGAAGCACAAGGTTGTTGGTTCAAGTTCACCAACTGCTCCTTGGAAACCCTATACAGGGTCACTATGGGTCGGAACCGACTGGCCGAAACAATGCTGAGTGAACTGACCCAAAAATCACTGCCATCAAGTTGATTCCAATTCATCACCACCCTATAGGACAGAGGAGAGCAGTTCCATAGGACGTCCGAGGCTATGAATCTGTATGGAAGCACACTACTTTATCTGTCTCCCAAGGAGACGCTGGTGAGTTTGAACTGCTGACCTTTTGATTAACAGCTCAATGCTTAACTCACTGTACCACCAGGGTGACTGGTAATAATGAGCAGCTACTGCAAATGCTTTTCTCTTGTAAAGAACCTAGCTTTCTTATTATTAGTTGCTAACAATAGACTGCTTATAAGTTGTTTTTAGATTAAATTATATTTCAAATGCCTAGGACATGCTTGCCACTTAGAGGCATCCTATGGTGATTTTTCTTCTATAGTTAAGAATCTTATTGCAGCGTAAGTCTTTACCTAGAACCCCAGGCTCTTACACTGCCATGCTTCCCTGTGTGTTGTGTTCATTATAAGAAAAAACTTTCTCTAAGCCTTCCTTTGCCTGGAATGGTGTGCCACAAACAACACAAAGCAGATTAAATTGATGAGATTCCTGGGATTTTATGATAGAAGATAAAAACATGCACCTGCAGACACAGTGACACATAACTAATATTGCAAACTCGCACGGAATGAGCAATATAATACAGCAGAGGAAACTGTCCCAACCAGGATTAAATGCCTATTATGTGGCACTGAAGGATCAGCACTGGACTGTGAACCACAAGGCCAGCAGTTCAAACCCACCAGCTGCTCCTTGGAAACCCTATACAAGGTCACTATAAGCTGGAGTTGACTAGAAGGCACTCAACAACAACACTGTTATTATTGGGAGCCCAGTGACTCCATATGATCAGCACTGGACTGTGAACCACAAGGTTGGCAGTTCGAGCCTGCCAGTTGCTCCATGGACAGCAGAATAATGAGATTTTCTGCTCTCTTGAAGATTTCAAGTCTTGGAACTGACTCCACAGCACTTAACAACAACAACATTGTTATTACTATACAATTAGTGCATGCACAGAGTTCCATGTTTATGATGTAGAACACCACGAAGAATCTGCCAGAAGTTTCCATTTCAGATCTCAGTAAGTATTTCAGCCAGCAGTCTAAGGAGAAATGGTAAGTGAATGCTATATACCAGAACTTTGTGTATTCTGTTAGTTACTGATATTCTGCAGTCATTTTGTCATTGGAACCTCAAGGTCGGCAGTTCAAATTGACCAACCACTCCTTGGAAACCCTATATACAGTCACGGTGGATCGGAACTGACTCGACATCACTTAACAACAACAACAACGCCCAATTTTGAATTTCCAGCAATGAGATTTTCAAAAATGTGACCTGTCCCGAGCCTTGCAAAAGCATATTGTGTAAAGTAAGGGTGCTGTATCATTAAGGAGAAATAAATATTCCCCCAAACTTAGTCCAACATTCAGATTTCAGATGAACAATATGTCAATGAAAACGTCTTCTGTTCGACTCCATAGGAGATACCTCTGCTCCTGGTTTGCTCAAGGATGAAGTTTTATCACAAATCAGCCAGAGCTTGGTGACAGTATTGTTTTCACCATCTTAAGTACTTCTGAATCACAAAAATGAAAGGTAACTTCTAGTTCTTACTTTGATTTTTTGGGGCTGCATCAGGTTTCCAAAGTTCTGGTCTTACATTTATTATGATCATGTATCATACATGATCATACTATATGTTTGGTTTCCCAATTACACCATGGGGAAACTGACGCAAAGATGATCTCAAAAGCTAAATACTCACAGTGAAATAAGAAATAGCTTCCCCACACTAAATCAATCAATCTGGATACTTTTCAAGGGCTCTTTCCAAACTTTCACTTCCCTTACTCTGTTCCAATTACAAGACCCTGACCTCATAAAACAAAGTAGGAAACACCCCACTCTAAGCTACCAGAATATGTATCTTTCTGCTACCAGAATACACTACTCTTTTCATCTCCCAATTTCCCTTCCTTTTCTTTTAAACCAGATTGAAATCCACCTTCTTCTACAAACCTCCCTCAATCCATTGTGGTCTTTTTGTGTGGTCTTAGAGCACGTGTGCTATAGTTTATATCAGAGCTACATGTCATGTACCTATGTCCTCAGTTCTAAATGACAAGATTCACAAATAGTCTCTGTCTCTTAGAGTAAGAACACTGTACAATTATGAAACCTTGGAAGTTTTACAGAATAGCAGAACAGATAATACTCTTCCAGAAAACATATAATTAAACAAAAGATAGGATTAATATCTTTTGGAAGATTCCAGTGAAACCTCTGCTGAGTAAGAAGTTTGGATGAGTAACCTTCAGGAACTCATTCTGGATAATAATTTTTTCCCCAGATTAATAACTCTTTAAGTGCTAAAACTGCTCCATGTTTTTATCCTTTTTAGTTTGAAATGTAACTTTTCCCTGAATTGTTAAAGTTAAAAGTAATATCTGCTAACCATCTCTGTGTCTCACCATCTCTTTGCCACATTGGTCTGTCACAAAGAATGCCACCAGGGTGGACTATGGTGGCACTGACCTCAGAATTATGAGTTTTGTTTGTTTCTTTGTTTGTTTTTCTTTCCCCAGTCAAGCCCTTTCCCAGCACTTCTGGGTGGTGGTTGTTAAGTGCCATCGAGTCAATTCCGACACATAGCAACCAACCCTGTATAGAGTTTCCGAGAAACAGCTGGTGGGCTTGGACCTCTGACCTTGTGGTTTTCAATCGAGCTTATCCTATAGCACCACACCAGGACACAACTCTGGGGGGTGCCCTGTTGATGCAGGGACTTTACTGAAAGTTGTGTTTCCCAATTGCCTCCTTCACCAGAGAGTAAGCTACCTGGAGGCAAACTCTGCAAAATCTTTGCAACCAGACTCTGCTTCAGTGTCAGAACACTGGGTGATGGATGGGTGGGCGGACAGATGGCTAAGTAGGTGGGTGGGTAGATATATGGATGGATGGGGGGGAGGGTGGATGGATGGGTGGGTGAATGGATGGGTGGATGGGGTCCCTCCCACTACAGTCTTTGAAAGAAATTGACAGTCACCAGAGGCTGCAAAGAGTCTGTTTTGAAAATGGGGGTGCAGGTGGGGTCTAGTACTTGCAGCAAGTATATTATTATATTCACGCAAGAACCAGAAATAGAAGCAGCCAGAGCTCCAGCAATGGTGCCCAATTGTTATTTGATTTCAAGCTCAATTTTGATCATCTTCAGCCACAGGTGGATGACTGTCTACTACTAGCTGTCCAGCTCTAAGAGAGGGAAGCAGTCAGTGCACATGGACATCCCAGAACCCCTGTGGTCAGAGAGATGCAGAAGCCAAACAGCTCGAGAGGAAGGGGACGGCAGAGGCACTTGCCAGTCCACTCACCACAGAGCAGCCAGCGTCGTCCTTTCAAAACGTAAATTAGATTAGTCCTTCCTCTCCACCATCTCTCCCAGGACTTCTCAGGAAAACCAGAGTCTAAGGCAGACTCCATGCCATAGCCATGGACAAAGACCCCTCTGTCCCAGACACTCCTCTCTCCCCTTCTTTGTGCATGCTCCCAGTCCACTGGCATTGCTGCTTTTCCAACATGCCAAGTTTGTTACCATCCAGGCCTGGCAACGGATTCTTTGTTCTCTTTGAAGCATTATGCCCTCAGAGCTCGGAAGGGCTGCCTCCATGAAATATAAAGTCAGTCTTGGGCACAGACTAACCACCTAACAGTCATGGGATTACCCTACTCGATACTCTTCATAATGCATACTGGCACCTGAGAGCATTTTCACTGGTATTTGTTATCTGTCTACCTTACCCTACCCTGTCACCAAGACTGGTGACAATTTTGGTCTTCAAAGGACATTTGGCAATGTCTGAAGATATTCTTAAGGTCTCAACTAGGGGCAGGGGTAATTATTGGCTTCTAGTAGGTAGTGTGGTACTGTAGGATAAGGAGCTGTGGGATAAGGTTTGTTTGAACTGTAAGATCAGTGGTTCAAACTCACCAGCCGCTCCTCAGAAACCCAATATAGGGTCGTTATGAGTCAGAACTGACTCGATGGCACTTAACAATAACAACAACAGTAGGTAGAGACCAGTGATGCTGTTAAGCAGCCTACAGTGCAAGGAACAGTCCCCCACAATAAAGAATTACCCACCAAAAATGTCAATAGTGCTGAGGTTGAGAAACTCTGGAATAGAATGTAAGCTCCCCAGGGCCAACACTGCTGTATCCTCTGTGCAGTACGTAGCACATAGTAGGTACACAACCAACATTTGCTAACTGTTTGGCTAAGCCATTCTTGTTGCAGGGTTTCCTCCAGCACTAATGAGGACTTCCTGGTGCTGTCCCTAAACCACACTGTCTCAGTATCTGTATATTATTTGTAGTATACATGTTGTTGTTCAATGCCATTGAATCAGTTCCAACTTATAGTGACACTGTCCAAGATTTCCAAGGAGTGGATACTGGATTTGAACTGCCAGTTTTGTAGTTAACAGTCTAGTGCTTATTCTAAAGCACCACATCAGGACATACATAGAATCTATATTTTTTGTTGTAAAGTGCTATCAAGTTAGTTCTGACTCATAGTGACCCTGTGTAGGGTTTCCAGAGTGGCTGGTGTGGGTCTGAACTGCAGGCCTTGCAGTTCAAACTGACCTTGACGTCCAGTGCATTATCCTGCAGTGCCACACCAGGACTCCAATATATGTAATATTTGGTCTTTTTGTTTTGTTTTTTAATTTAAGGTTTTTATTGTGGATTGAGTGAAAGTTTACAGGGCACATCATCAGTTTCATATTCAACAATTCATATACCTTATTTCATCATCAGTTACATCATCCATGTACCATCAGTTAACAGTAGTTCTCTCTATGCACTTTAGCTTTTTAAAATCAAACAAACAGTAACAACAAAAACTCACTCAGGCAAATATAATAATTTATATCTCCAAAGGGCACATTCTGCAAGTCTGCCTCCTGGCCACCAGCTCTTAGTCCCTCAGCCCCTCCCCCTCTCCATGCCCCCCTCTCTGCCTCCATCTCTGGCACTGCTGCTTCTCTAGATAAGGTCCCGCACTCTTGCTTGTGCGCTTTTCTCTTGATGCGCCTAGGGTCCTCTGTTTCTGGGCTGTAAGATTAACCACTCCCCTTTTTTGTTACAAAACTTCTACCTTTACAATTGTGACAGTCACAATTAGTCATGATAACAATTACTCACTATTGAATCATATGAATCTTATTCCCATCTCTTTTCACCAGTGTAATATTCATTTTATTTATGTTTCTGTATCGTTACATAATAGCATATATGACTATGAGTTCAGACCACTACAATGTGTTGTTGTTTTTTCTTAAATAATCCATTCAATGTCATTACAAATTCTTGTGTTAAAGACTCCTCTCAGGTAAGCAGGTCCTTAACAGAGAAGACTGAGCTACATTAAAGAGCCCAAGTGCCTTCAGTGGGAAAATTAGGTAAATGCTGTTCTATGTCTGTTTTCAAGAATTCTGCTTTCTTATAAAATGGTGACAGAGCAGCATTCTGGATGGTTCCAGATCATTCCAATCTGGTCAGGCTACATAGGACAAATGTGCTTAGTGAAATTAGGTGAACTAGGTTTATAACTGAGTCCTGCTGTGGTACTGGAGGGTAAGCATTGGACTGAAACGTCAGATTGAACCGCGAAGTCGGTGGTTCAGACTCACCAGCTACTCCGCGAAAACCTTATACAGGGTCACTGTGAGTCGGAACCAACTCAACAGCACTTAACAACGACAACAAGATTTATATCGTAGTCCTGTTGTGGCCTTGCAGGAGAAGCACAGGAACACAACATCGGTTGAAACTGCAAGCTTGAAGGTAGAAAGAAACCAATGTAGGTTTCAGCTACCCATGGGTTCCAGTTCTGTCTTTGCTTCCCAACTTTACGTTCATTTTTTCTTCCCAGAACCTGCCCTACTCTGACCTCAGGCACAGACACAACCATCTACTGATCCCACAACCATACAAGTCAAATCCGGGTAGTAAATCCTGTAAAATAACTCCTAGCAATTCTGCTACTCTGATTCAACCCTTACTGAGACCCTAGAGCTGGCAACCCAGCGGTCTTCCTGCATCCACCCCTGTTTGGAGATGTGTTCCACCTAGACAAGATCGCCACGTCACTGCAATCCATGTGGGTGGAATCTCATTAAAAGGAACTCGGTGTTAGTAGGTAGATGTACTCAGCTCTGACCTCACTTAATTAGAAAATGACTTGTCAGATGGATAAAGTGATCATATTTTCATGGTGTTCATGTTTGTGAGTCTTCCAATCTTTTTAAAGGTCGTTGAAACTGATTTGACTGAACAGGCTGATTGCCTGGTTTTTCATATCCTTTAATGATTTTGTTTCTTTTATCAAAATCACTTGTCCCAAGAGGCAACTACTCTCCCACTCAGACCTTCAGTGACAAGCCCTTGGAACACTTGGCATGACTTGCAGTACTTGATGATTGTCACCCAAGCAATTAACTTATGGGGTGAAAATAGCCTTATGTAAGATGGGGAGACTTTGTTTGCCGTAATCCTCCATATTAATCATTTTTGAGATTATAACTCTGTGCATTTATATCTTTTGCATTTGTATTTATAAAATCTTCATGAAATCCATTTCAGTAAATATTCTACAGGGTAAGACATGTACCATTTGGTTTAAGTAGAACGGTGTTAGCATACTGTGTGCTAAGGCCAACATCTCATTGTTTGGCCTCTTATTCAGTTTACTTCAACCACATTTCAAAGAAGACAAAATTACAGTTTATGAAGAAGACAAATTAGCTAGTCTTGGGTCAGAAAGGGCAAACCACCATAGGTTTTGGTAACTATCCTAAGAAAGGCTTTCAGCAGGTAAAGGCTAAGTGCTAAGAGGTGCAAATGACCCCAGAGCAGCAGTCAATAAGCAGGTGGAAGAGGAGAAGTGAATGTTAGACCTAGTGCTGTAGGAGAGCAGGTCAGAAGGGGGAGGTAAAGCACAGACTAAAGTTAGAACGAGGCTGGAAGTCAACAAGGCGGGTAGACTGGGAGATCAGTCTATCCTGCACCTTGCTGTCTTATGTGCACATGCACACACACACACACACACACACACATACACACATCCACCCTACTGAGTCAGCGATCACAACTATGATTGGCTGGAACTCACAAATGTCATTGCAGGATTGGATCTCTCTACAAATCCTCTGCTCTTTGCAACCACCACCTCCTAAGGATCTGCTGGGTACAGGTGGCTTGAAGGATTTTATCAGCTGTCCAGTATAGACTGCTTTGTGATTCACAATTTCTAAATGGAAGTTGTGGTAAGCTGTTTCATTGGCCTTCATTCTTCACTCTTCTCTGCATCCATTCCCTTGCCATGGCTTCAGTATGAGTAGAGTGCATGTCTCCACCCCTTGACTTTGGGCTTGGCTCTATGACTTGTTTGGAAGTGACAGTTTGCCAGTTCCACATCTTGGCCTACAAGAGGTGAGGAGTATGTCCTGGTGAGCCCACTGGTCCAAGGAAGATGGGAGTCTGATGAAGCAGAGTCTGATGGACCTACCTTGAGAAGTCTGTATGCCCATGGAGACGGCCTGCAGCACAGCCACCTTCAGAGCCCAGCCAAACCCGAACAGTGCACAGATGTATGAGCAATACCAAGGGGCTATTTTGGTATTCCACAATAAGAACAAACTGATAGATAGCCTTTTTATAAAGCAAAACCTCATGTCCCGCCAAACCTAGTCCAGAGCCTTGAATCAATTCTGACTCACAGCGAATGCAGAGCTTGATAAATCAAGCAGATGAAAACAGAGCTGCTCCAGCTGAAGCAGGTTGTAGCAACACAGAGTCCTGAGTTCAAATCCACTCAATCTCACTTAACCACCGAGACCCAGTTACTTCCTATATGAGGGAAGAAGGAGAAATACAACTGGTCAATCTACCTCTGAGATAGATCAAATTAGAGTAATCAACCATTTGAGATAAAAAAAGGCAGTATGTGCTCAAGAATACAGTTTGGAAGGGTTAGGAAAGAAGGACTGGAGCTGGGAAACATTTAGAGGTCGGATAAGTGGTGTTATACCGTGGGGATTACAATCAATGAAATGAAACAAATGAAGGAAAAACTGATTTACTCTGTAAACCTTTACCCAATTCACAATAAAAAGCTTTTCAAAATTATAATATGTGTAATGTTACAGGGTGCTCTAACAAAAGAACCACTCCAACTATCAGTACTGACAAAAACAGAAACAAAAAACCTAGTACTGCCAAGTCAGTTCTGACTCAGGGCAACTCCACGCATGTCAGAGTGAACACAGCTATGAACTGTGTGTTGCAGGGCTGGTTTTTGGGGAAGTACATGGCCAGGCCTGGCTTCTGAGGAGTCTCCATGTGGACTCCTAATGACCAGCTGAGCATGTCAACCATTTTCACCATCCCTACCACCACAACCATTCACATGGGTGAGGGTGCTGGGGCCAAAGGGGCGACTTGCCAGAGCCTCTCCCTTTACTGTATTCTATGTGAGAAGTTGTGGACGTGTGTGTTGGGACCTGACAGAGGATATAGCTGATAGATTTCAGTGGTTCATCCCAAGTTTCCCAGTATCTCCAAATGACAAGTAGGGTAACATTTGTAAGAATCCTTTTCTATCATTTTATTCAGGTAAATGGTGAGTATATTTTAAATCTGCTTATTTTTTTATGTATATGTATGTGTTGTTTTTGCTTTGATTTGTTTTTTATGCCCAAGGTAACAACCAATCATCTACAGAGTTTTGTCCTTGATAAAGTGAGGTAGATAGCACAGAGGGTGGATCCCAGTCTGGAGGTCAAGGGTCCATTGGTGCCAAGAGACACTATGCACAGCAGACAAGACCAGGAATTTGGAATCAGACCAATCTGGACTACAGCTGAAGCTACTTATGAGCTGTGTGGCCAGGCTGACAAATCATCTAGCCACTGGGAGCCTCAGTTTCCTCATCTGAAAATGGTGATTATGCCTTCCATGAACTGAAATAATGTCTATAAAATGGTTAGTGCTGTCTCTAAGGACCCAAGAAACAATTACTATTGTAATTATCATTGGATGATCGACTATTTCACGCCCAGGATTCTGCCCTAAGAGGGCCATTAGGATTTCTAGAATATGGATACGCTTCCTAATTAAGAGTCTGAGTTTTGAAGACTGATAAGTGAAGCGTGGAGCCCCGCATCCCTGTCATTCAGCCACTGTGCAACCTTGAACATCGGGTCTAACCTCTTTATACCTTGGAGAAGCCAGGGCCTGGCCTTTAACCTCGTAGGGAACATGCATGAGGATAGGTTATCATGGCAGCAAGCAATGAGTGCCAAGAAAGAAAGGTGCACATAGGTGCTAGAGGAACAAAGACAAGAGTGCAGCCCACCAGGCCAAGGTGTAAGCTGGTGAGGAAGCAGCTGCTGCTGCTGGGAGCGCCCCCACCCCACCAGAGCTGTGGCTGGGAGCTCAAACAGACCCTGCCAATCAACGTGGGAAATGCCACCATCTGCCCAGCATGACAAGTAGCATCAGGATAAACTGAATCCATCTGACAGCCAGCCTTCTCTAAGACCCAGAGTGCTTCCAGTGGATTCCAGTGTCTCAGGGGGATTATGCTAAAGAGACAAACAACACTGTAGCCCAGGAGGAGAGCCAACCTGAGAAACTGGCAATAGAGAATGTGCTCTCTGGCTCGTCCCACATTGTTAGTTAAGGAACATCCGGGGCCTGATCACTAGCTGAGGCTGCCAGGATGGCCATTTTTTTATAGGCAGATGATGATGTAAGCAAATAGTCTGAATGATCCTCTGTGGCTCTCTTTTTGGTTCTGTTCTGAATGGCTAGGCGGAAGCTTCCTGAAGCAGCATGCTCCCCTGTGGATGCTGGCTGCCACCTGCTCGCAGTGTTCCTTCCAAGTCTTCTTTGTCTGTGGAAGCGACAACCTCAGCCAGGAAAGGGCATCTGACCAGAGCCTTGTTGGTGTGGGGTGAATAATGTAGCAAGACAATCAGGATTCCCCAGAGCCCTGCTGGCTCACTGGTAGAATTCTCAGCTTCCATGCGGAAGACCTGGGTCAGATTTCTGGCTGATGTGCCTCAATGAAGTTACCACCCAGCTGCCCGTCGGTGTGTGTGTATGTGTTGCTAGTATGCTGAACATGTTTCTACAGAGTTCCCAAGACTAAGATGGGCTAGGAAGAAAGGCCTGGCAAACTACTACTGAAAATCAGCCAATGAAAACCCTATGGATCCCAACATCTGGATTCTGTTGTGCATGAAACGGCCACGAGCCAGGAGCTGACTCAGAGTTACCAGCAATAACAATGTTTCTGAATGTTTACTAGCCCCCAACGTGTATGGGTGGCACTGGTGTGGCACTGGGGGTTAATGCGCTCGACTGCAAGGTCGGTTTGAACCACAGCGTCACTGGTTCAAGCTCACCAGCCTTTCCTTGGAAACTCTATACAGGGTCGCTATGGGTCAGAACCAACTTGGCAGCACTTAACAACAATGTGTATGGAGACCCTGAGTTGCACAAACAATTAAGCCTTTGGCTCTTAATTGAATAACTGGCAGTGTGAATTCGCTCAGAGGCACCCTGGAAGAAATAACCATTGAAAATCCTATGGGAAGCAAGTTCCACTCAGAAACAAAGGGCGTGGTCAGGAGTTGGAATCATAACTAACTGCTCATAACCAACTACTCATAACCAATCATAACTAATTCAAACATAATGTAACTACTCATAACTAACTAATCATAACTAACCAACTCAAACATAATGTAATTGCTTTAACATGAACAAATGGCTTTGTGATCTAGACTGTATTTTAATCTGGTAAATGTGAACAGAGTATATTCTTGATCTTGTCTTGTAAATGGAAAACTTTGCAGAAATGCTGTCAACCACGTTAAGAAGTGTATTAATTCAGGGTAAGTTACCACTTCATTTCTAGGTTGTTGTTGTTAAGTGTCATTGAATCTGTTCCAACTCACGGTGACCCTGTATAGATTTTTTGAGGAGTGGCTGGTGGGTATGAACCACTAGCCTCATGGTTAACAGTTAGGTGCTTATCCTATAGCGCCACATCAGGACTCATTTCTATATGGAATGGCAATTCACCAGTTAAATTTATTCCTGATCATCCTGGAAGGAAAAAGCAAGAACATCCATCCACTCCCAAGATGGTATCTGTCAGCACTTTAATGCCATTTTCCATGTAAGGAAAGTTGGATGTAATTTACTTTAGCTAAAAAGAATCGATTTCTTTTTACAGTAACTGTGGAAAAGAAATTTTTACTTAGTGCAAGCAAGGGAGACAAAGAGAAGCAAGGTAGCAGAAAGAGGCTTATGTACCATTATAAATCTAGGTCCTCCTCTCAAAGAGCTGGTTAAGCCAGGCTGGGCAGGAAAAGAGCATGGGTCAAGATTAGAGAGAGGCTTGAACATCAGACAGAGAGTCTAGATTCGATTTGGGAATAACGAGAAACCACCATTGGATGCTGGCAAGAAAGTGACCTAATGAAACAGGAATTTTAGGAACTGCAGTTGATTTGGATGCCAATATATCTGAGATAACCGAGGTGGATATTGGAATTGATTAGATCCTTGAAAAATCTCCGGGTGATGCAAGCAGTTAAGCACTCAACTATTAGCCAGAAGTTTGGTGGTTCAAACCCACCCAGAGATGCCTTTGAAGACAGGTCTGACAATCTGCTTCCCAGAAGATCACAGTCTTGAAAACCCTGTGGAGCAATTCTACTCTGATGTGACTGAAATGAACAACAGACCCATGACACAATGAAGGCCTGGTTTATTTCTTCATCACCCAAATGCAGGCAATGCCTTTTCACTCGGCCTCACATCAGCATTGTGATCATTATGGAAAAATCACACAAAAAGGTCTCTTTCTCTAAATATGTCTGTTTTTAAGGCACTGCTTGTTCTGCAGCCCTAGACATCAAAGCACAGAAAATGGTATACGAATGTACACTTTAGCATGAGTAGGAAAGATAATGGAGTCCTGGTGTCGTGTTGCAGGATCAGCAATAGGCTGCTAAATGCAAGGTCAGTGGTTCAAACCTACCAGGAGGGCCTCAGAAACTCTATACAGGGTTGCTATGAGTCAGAACTGTCTTGATGGTACTTAAGAACAATTTGACAAGAACAAGGAATTTGGATTTGGATTCAAAAAGAGCTAAGTACCTAATACAGAGGGAAACAAACAGAGAAAAGTCAAGAAAACAAAAGTAGTTGCCTCCTTCCAGTAAGAGCCTTAAACAAGGTTTTTGTTGTTGTTGTTGTCAAGTGCTGTTGAATCAGTTCCAACCTATAATGACCCTATATAGGGTTTCTGAGGAGCAGCTGGTGAGTTTGAACAGGGTAGACTCTGCCAGTAAGGATACCAAGGCATGGGAAATGAACTACCTACTCACAGATCTCTTCTCCTCTGTGTGTGTGGGTGGCTGGGGTGCGGGGAGAGAAAGTAGCAGAGCACACATTTCCCTGTGTGTGTGTGTGTATATGTACACTGTGGCAATGAAGAGAGAGCAGCAGGACATACCTCTCCCAGTGTGTGTGTGTTTATAGATACATATGTACATACATATAGAAAGAGAGAACAGCATGGCACATAGATCATGATGCTCATAGTTTTGAGAAGCAGTCCATTATGTATGATAAGTGCTGGACTGCAAACCACAAGATCAGTGGTTCGAGCCCAGCATCTACTCTGTGAGAGAAAGATGAAGCTTTCTACCACAAAGATTTAAAGCTCTGGATCCTATACAGGGTCACTATGAGTCGGAACTGACTTGAAGGCACTTAACAGTAACAAGCATGCTTTAAACATATAAGAAGTATCTGTTTTCCTAGATTATTAGCACATAATTTGGGGCAACATACCCTCAGTTATATTTTGTCTCCTCATGTACAAACTAGGGATGTTGATACGTTGCCAGGTGGTGGGGAATACATAGAAACATGTCTGTAGAGCAGCCAGTAATGCCTGGAGCCCAGGAAGTCCCTCAGTGAATAACAATGGCTGCCTGCGCTTGAACAAATGAACTCTTCAGTGGTTGTTGCAGGACTGCTCAGTAAGGAGGGTGAGTACACAATAGTCTTCAACACAGGGCACATCCTAAAGTCTAGGCATGGTGTCAGGAAGTTTTCTTTGTAGCAGACACATCCGTTTTCTTGATGGTGATGAGAGAGGAAGTTATGATAGAAGGGATGGTGGGACAGGAGGCAGGGGGATTCCAGCTTGAGATCTACTTCTCAAAGTACTTATGTGATATTGAGCAAGTTCTCTCCCCTCACTTGACTTTGCCACATCTCAGACTCTCTGTAAATTTGGTAGACAACAGTATTATGAGGTAAGCCAGACACAAAAGTATCAGTATGTTTCATAGCATTTAGGACAGTACCTGAACTCTGTAAAGAAACAGATTAATGCTTATGTCTTGAAAAGGCATGCAAAACCATATTGATTAACACACTTTTGTCCCAGATCTTATTCACTTCTTTTGTATTGTCACTCTTATCCATATTTTGATCAGTAACTGGGCAAGACAAGGGAATAAATCTATGTCTGCATTACAATCTGTTACATTTTAGAAGTCAATTCTTTTCATTGCTTCTCATAATTATGCTTATAATGCTTTATATTCCATCTCCAAAAATGCTGTATCTCTCAAGTCCTGTAGTTCTATGATCACCACTTTAAAAAACTGCAAAATTCTGAGGTGATGATAGTTCCATATAGTTTTGGATTTTCCAGAGTCTCCACATAAAAATAGACAGGAAAATGAAGTGGAAAAGACAAAATTCGTGGACAACATTTACAACATAACTATTGACTAGGTAACATCACACAGACATGCATGCAGGTAAGCATAAACTACCACAAGTCATCTAATTAGCCATCCACTGTTTCCAATATAGAGCCAACACTGGAAAAGACACAGAATAAAGGCCCAGCCCAGCTTCAATGGCTGTGACTTTATTGTATCATTTCCCTTGAAAAGAAACTGGAAAAATGGCTGATACTGGTTTGGGACAGGAAATGTACAAAATAATCCTTCCACACAACAAAGAAGCCATCGGAGTAGCCACGGAACGAACCCACTGCAGTTGAGTTGATTCCAACTCCTCGTGACCACATAGGACAGAATACAACTACCCACCCCCCCCAGGGTCTCCAAGTATTGTTATCTTTAGGGAAGTAGACTGATGCATCTTTCTTCCACAGAGCAGCTGGTGGGTTTGAACCATTAACCTTTGGTTAGCAGCTGAACTGCTTTCATCACTGTGGCAAAATGAGTCTTTATGAAAGAGTACTAGCATCCTATCAAATGAAATCAGGAGTCAAGTTGAAGAGCAAAGGCACCCACTGGACCAAAATGGGACAAATGTACCTCAATTTGATAACATTTTCTAAATGTTTAAATCTGTCTACTCACAGTGGTTATGGATTGAATTGTGTTCTCCAAAAATTAATGTTGAATTCCTAATCCCTAGACCCATGAATGTGATCTTGTTGGGAATGGGTACTTTGTTATGCTAATCATCTTATACCAGATTAGAGAGGGCTCTAAACCTAATTGCAACTGAGAGCTATCTTATAAAAAGAACAGGCTAGACACACAGACTTTTATACCCAGCAAAGCAGTTACCAGAGGGCAGAAGAGAAGCCCACAGAAGGCATTGACACAACACAGCCAAGACCCTGATTAGAACTTTCAGCCTCCAGAACTCAGAAAATTCATGGCTGTTCCTTAAAGATACACACTTGTGGTGGTTTCATTACAGCAGCACTAGTAACACAATAATGATATTCTATTAAAAATGAAAGGTCAACTTCTGAAAGGAAGGAAAGCAATTCATTATCTGGAAAACTAGATAAATAAGAAAAGCACTTGAATTAAATTTCACGCTTGAAACATTTTACTGGGTAGCCATGTAGTAGATGGGGATAAGCATATTTCACCTGAATTGGTTTTAGCTATTAAATGAAAACGAAATGATGGACTTACAATATCACCATCACACACGTCCCAATAGGTCTAGGTATTGAGCACTGGATGGGGTCCAGGTGTGGCGCTGCAGGTTAATGTGCTAGACTGCAAAGTTGGTTTGAACTGCAAGGTCAGCTGTTCAAGCTCACTGGCCACTCCTCGGAAACCCTATTCAAGGTCACTATGAGTTGGAACCAACTTGACAGCACTTAACAACAACAACAACATTGAGCATTGATGGGCGCTAACATAAAATAAAACAAAACCAGTGAAAACTGGACATCATGTCTTCTTAGTGAAACAACTCAATGTCGTTTGTAGTCTTGCAAAAAGTATCATACTTAGGTCTGAAGAAGCCACTCACTACATGCAGCTTCCAAGATGCAGGAGACACAGAAGAACATGCTGAACTATATCTCAGTATGCAGTCAGCCAAGTCCACACTCTAGGAAATTCTAACAGATACAATAATTCTAGATTTCACAACAAACCCGATCTTAGCAATCCAGTGCTACTACAATAGAAATACAAGGGAATGGCTTTAACAGAAATGTAGTTTCTCACAGGTTAGGCGGCAAGAAGTCCAAGTTCAGGGTGCTCGTACTGGGAAAAAGTTCTCTGTCATCTTTCAACACCCTTGGAGCTATCCACGTGTCTTAGCCTTGGGTCTAGAAGGTTCTCAGTGAAGGGCCTGCTCTGCTCCAGTTCTTCTTTCATGGTGGTCATCAGGGCCACCTGCTCACTTCTCTGTCCTTTTATCTCTTGTTACATAAAAGATGTGACTCAGGCAAGAGTATGACTTAAGTAAGGGTAGGACTCTGGTAGCGTAGTGGTTACATATAAGTCAGCAGTTCGAAACTACCAGCTGTTCTGCGGGAGAAAAATGAGGCTTTCTGCTCCCGTAAAGATTTACAGCCTCAGAAACCCTGTACAGGGTAGCTGTGAGTTGGAACTGACTCCACGGCACACAACAACAACAAGGGTGGGACTGGAGTCACACTCTCTTGCAACTCCCCCTAATCTTGCCATATTAACATAGAGAGGTTAGAATTTACAACACATATCACAAAATGTGCAATCCTGGTGTGGCGCTGTAGGATAAGCATTGCACTGCTAACCACAAGGTCAGTGGCTCAAATCTATCAGCTGTTCCCCAGAAACCCTAAACAGAGTTGCTATGAGTTGGAGCCAATTATATGATACCGAAAAATAACAGCATCACAAAATGGAAGATAACAGTATCATATCTCAAATGCAGAACAGCCACATACTACTGGGATTTATGGCCAAGCCAACATGACACATATTTGGGGGGACACAATTCAATCCATAACAGAAACATAATGAAAAACAATGGATAATGGAGTAACCTAGAGATAAAAGATAAAAGATGTAACATTGATATCAATGGAAAAGGCTAAACTATGGTTTCTAGAGGTATTCAACTATGTGATAAAACCATAAAGACACAAAGAAATGATTACTTTGAGAGTTAACATCATGGCAATTTTGGAAGGAAGAAGTAATTATGGTGGGAAGGATTATACGGAAGGTCTTTTCTAAGTTCTATTTCTCTGTGTGGATAGTGATTAGAAAAGTCTCTACCTCATATAGTTCATGAAGCCAGTGGTTCTCAAATGCAAGCATGCATTGGAATCCTTAAAGGGCCTCTTAAAGCAGGCCCTCAATAGTTTCTGTAGGTTTTCATGGGAGCACAAATATTTGTATTTCTAAAAAGGTTTAGACTATACTGATGATGCTCCTGCTCTGGAGACCATTACTTTGAGAAACTTTACATTAAGTTATACTTTTAGTTGTAAATAAAAACGTTAAATGGATGGATGAACAGATTGGGCCAGCAAGAAAATATTCTTATTAGTACCATGAGAATGTCACTGTACCATGCATACAGTCTCTAGCTGGTCTTTTATTGCTGATAACACCCTAAACAACTGATTCATATGGGACTTCTGGATCTTCTTCTGTTAGTCATTATTTGAAAGTTCCTCAATTCAAAATCAGAGTTGGCATGAAGTTTGTGCCCAGATTGAGACCATCTTATAATGGTTTCTTGATAAGATCAGGCACTATTTTCTCTTCTTTAGAGGAAACATATGTACAAAGCCAATACCTGAGAACCTCTCTACAATCATGCATTTTATTTTTAAAGAAAAAATTTACTCTAATGCATTTTCTGACAGAACTTCTCTCCGTATTATTTCTATGAGTGCATGTGGAAAAGATAAATCTCAGTCATACAAATTATCAACTAAGTATCTGTACGTGCTTGTCATCATTTAAAAATTTATCTGAGGAGCAAAATAAAAAGATAAAGTCCACCTGAGAGCCAAGAGCAAAGTATAAAAACATGATGTGTCGGATTCATGATCATGGTGATGGAACTATTTGAAGGAGAATGAGGATGGCTACACAGCATGACAACTGTAATCTGTACCATTAAATTATAAAAATATTTGAATATGTGAATATTCTTATTATAACAATAATAATAATGTTTCAAAAACTTTGGTGTGAGTTCAAATATCAGAAAATGTCCTTTAGTCATTTAAGCATTTTAGGAATATTTCCTAGAAAGATGAAAAAAAAAAGAAGACAAGTATGAAATATAAAAGAGGAAAATTCTGACAGTCATAAGAGATTCAGACCTTGACGATTTAACTAGCAGAAGGAACTCACAAGCCTCACCTAGCTAATAAATTAGTTTCCACAAATGTTGATACGTCATCTGCGTGAATGTACATAAATGAATAGAACATGGCACTTGCCAAACAGGTATGCTAAAATTGAAAAGGAAAGCTACACTTCAGTTTCACTATAAAGCCAGACAAACTGTGAGTATCAATGCAAGAAGAGTACAAGTAAAGTTTGGCTTGGTTCAAAAAAGAGGAATTTGATTTATTACAGGCAAAAGCACAGCTGTTGTGTCCCATTGATAAAGGAATCACCTAAACATTATATCTGAAATATCCAGGGAGGCCTGCATGCAATTCTCATTTCCACCTAAATTACTGGCTACTAATGCCTGATATTCAGTACATGCAGCTTCATACTGAGTGACAGGATTTGAATCCCACAAGGTCAAGGGTATGCACTGCTGTGGAGTTCGTTCTGACTCATAGAGACCTTACAGGAGAAAGTAGAACTGCCCTATATGGTTTCCGAGGCTGTAATCTTTATGGATGCAGACTGGCACATCATCTTTCTCCCTCAGGGATGCTGATGAGTTCTACCTGTCAGCTGAGTGCTTAAACATGGTGCTACCAGGGCTCCTTGTAGAGCCGAGATAATACTCAAATAACCTTTCCTGTTTGAGTGTGATTCTTAGACTGTCATCCATGTGACTATGAATGGACATGTGAATACTCTACTTTTAAATGTTTGTGAGTTTCATTTAAGTTATAATGTTGTAAAAAAGAATCAGATTCTTGAATTCAAAATATCATCCCTGAATCAGCTGCATGGACATCACCTGAGAGAGTGCTTGGACATCCTGGACTCCATGTTGTTGTGGTTGTTAGGTGCCAGCCTACAGATTTCTAATTCACAGTGACCCTGTGTGACAGAGGAGACCTTTCCTGTAGAGTTTTATTGGCTACAGTCTTTACAGAGGCAGATCACCAAAGCTTTCTCCCACAGAGCTCCTGGGTAGGTCGGTTCCCTGAACCTTTGGGTTAGCAGCCCAGTGCCTAACCATTTGCACCCCCCAGGGCTCCATCAGACTTCTCCATGGGCCTAGTGAATCAGAGTTTGCATTTTAAAAGCTCCTCAGATGACTCAAATGGACAGTAAAATTTGAAAGGCACTAAAGGAGACAGCCATATTCATTCTAAGCACTACCAACTGACTTCAATATTGTATTTGTGGTTATAATCAAATTGGTAACACATTAGTTACTGTAAGATGAAGAGAACAAAACAGAGATTGGACTTGATATCGAAACGATGCTTTCATACCATGTGAAAGTCCAGTAATGCCACAGAGCACTGTAGAATCGAAGAGTTGGCAGCTGTTTGAATAGAGAGCTTTGTGGAAAACCCAGTGGTCAAAGGGTTTTGAGTCAGCACGTAGTTTCAGTAAAAACATCTGAAGTTTGCAATTAAATTTTAAATCTCTTCTGCTATATTTCATTCTTAATTTAAAAACGTTATAGATGCATAAAAGATATTTTAAACATCATTAGTTTGTATACAGCTTTATGATTGTTTATATTTAGTTAACATTATGTTGCTGTTATTAGTTGCTGTCAGGGACTGATTTGTGTGCCCTCAAATACGTGTCAACTTGGATATGCCGTAATTCCCAGTATCAGGTGGTTGTCCTTCATTTTGGGATATGCTGCAAATCCTAATTATGCTCAGCTGAAGGGATGAAGAAGGCGCTGAAGAAAAAATTCAAATCTTGGGTTGCAATATTGAAGGATTCAATGGGCAAAATACTGATTGGTACAGGAAGCATCAAAAGAACCCAGGAGGAATGAACACACATAGTCACTGTACCAAAAAGAATTAGTCAAAGGATGTTCAACCATCTCAAGAGGTAGCATATGATCAAGGGCATACAGTATTGAATGCAGATGTCCAAGCTGCACTTAAGGCATTGGTGAAAAATAAGGCTCCATGAATTGGTAATCACCAATTGAAATCTTTCAACAAACTGATGCAGTGCTGCAGGTAGACCTGGGCAACCAACTGGAAGAGTTCCTATTTGTGTCCATTCCAAAGAAAGACAATCAAACAGAATGCAGAAATCATCAAACAATCAAATTTTGAAGATAATGAAAACACAGTTGCAGCAGTACATTGACAGGAATGAAGAAGAGGATGTGGAACTGGGGATATCATTGCTGAAGTCAGATCGATCTTAGCTGAAAACAAAGAATGCCAGAAAGGGGCTTCCTTATCACAGGTATTCAACTGTGGATCATAACAAATATGGATAATATTACAAAGAATGAGCATTCCAGAACACTTATTTGTGCTCATGAGGAACCTTTACACAGATCAAGAGGCAATAGTTCAAACAGAACAAGGGGATATTAAATAGTTTAAAATCAGGAAAAGTGTGCACCAGGGTTGTATTTCTTCATCATGTTTACTCAGTGTGTATGTTGAGCAAATAATACGAGACGCTGGATTATCCCAAGAAGAATGTGGCATCAGGATTGGAGGAAGACTCATTACCAAACTGATATGCAGATAATACAACCTTGATTGCTGGAAGCCAAGAGGACTTAAAATACTTAATAATGATAAAAACAAAACAAAACAAAAAAAAAACTACAACCTGCAGTACTGGTTGTACTTCAAAGCAGAACAAATGAAAATCTTCACAAGTGGACCAATAGACAATATTAAGATAAACAGATATATTACTGAAGTTGTCAAAGACTTCCTTGTGCTTGGATCCACTATCAACACTCATGGAAGGAGTCGTTGAGAAACCAAATGGCGTTTTGCTCTAGGCAAATCTGCAAAGAAAACAGTTTAAGGACTAAGGTATGCCTGACTCAAGCCATGGTATTTTCAGTTGCCTCATATACCTGTGACAGTTGAACAATGAATAAGGATGATCAAAATTCAATATTCTATAATCAATTATTCCCCTGTCCCTTCCCTTTCACCCCTAGTAACCTATTCTTAGCTTTTAAAATAAATGATGTAATAAAATATTTGTCGTGGGTTCAAACCACTAAACTTTCAGGTAATAGTCAAGTGCTTAACCCTTTGCCCCACTTTAGGGTTTCCTAGTAACATTATGTTGTTGTTGTTGTTGTTAAGTGCCATTGAGTTGATTCTGACCCATAGTGACCCAGTATAGGGTTTCCGAGGAGCAGCTGGTGAGCTTGAACCGCCGACTTTGTGGTTCAAACCAACTTGGCAGCTCAGCGTATTAACCCACAGCATCATACCAGGACTCCAGTAACATCATAGGAAACTATAAATGGCACTTAAATTCTTGAGACTGTTTTCCCTAAAAAGGGAAATGTGGTTAAATTTGGTAAGCATGATAAACACTAAAAAAATGCTGTTTAAAAAATTATTAATTCCATTTTCAATCTGAAAAAAAGCTTTGCACAATTGGATATTCTTTCCTTGCTGGCTATAAGATCTGGTTTTTTGTTTGTTTCTTTTTCCTTTTGGTTTTGTTTTCCTTAAGGGAAAAAGTTTGCTTCTACTATTATGTTTTTCCATTATTATGTCCACAATTGCAGCCTGCCAGCCACTTCATGGGAAAAAGACGAGGCTTTCTGCTCTCATGAAGATTTAAAGCCTCAGAAACCCTGTATGGGGTTGCTATGAGTCAGAATGACTCACCAGCACTGAACAACAACACAATGGTAAAAAGCCCTAGCAGCCTAGGTGAATTACAAATTGCGCTGCTAACAACAAGGTCAGCAATTCTAATCTGCCAGCTGCTCCGAGGGAGAAAGAAGAGACTTTCTACTCCTGTAAAGACTTACAACCATGGAAACCCTCCACAGGGGCCACCATGAGGCCGGAACCGACTCCATGGCACATCACCACCACCACAATGGTAAAGAGCCTTGGTGGTGCAGTGCTTAAGCACTCAACTAATAACAAAAAGGTTGGTAATTTGAATCTGTCAACTACTCTATGGGAGAAAGATGTGGCCATCTGATTTCTTACAAAACGACAACCTTGGAAACCCCATGGGGGCAGTTCAACTCTGTCCTGGAGAGTCACTGTGTGTGGAAATAACTTGAAGGCAATGAGTTTGGGGGTTTTGTTTTTGTTGTTTACAATGCTAAGCATAAAGGATCTGAATTAGTTTTGACAGAGAGGAAAGAAAAGCACAAAAACACACAAGGTACCTGGGAATCCCAGACAGCACCGCCCTTTCAATCTGAGCTGGCTTTAGTGACCGACTTTCACCAACAGAATATGGTGGTACAATGGTGCGCCAGTTCTCAATATAATCTTCAAGAGACTTTGCATGCTTCCAGCATGCTCTCAGGAACCTGTGTCCTTCATGGGAACAAGCCTAGGCCAGCCTGCCAAAGGATGAGAGATCATGTACTAGACCTATGTCCTAGCAAATGCCCTAGTCAAGACTCCAAATATGAAGAAAGTCAGCGAAGATCTATCCAGCTATCTCTCAGCTGTCTTATGCATGGCTGACTATCCACTGACCACCACGGTAGTATATGCAAGACCGCCTAGACCAGCCAGCCTCCAGCCAATCCACAGAGATATCCACAGATATTTTCACCCAGAATTAGCTACCCTAATAAGGAGTATATCAGTGTATCGCTATGTAACAAAGTACCCTAAAACTTAGCGGTTTTAGAAAAACAAACATTTAAGAGGCGGCTTCAACAAGTTCATGGAAAAATACTCAAAGATATTGGGATTCTTCCATGAATAATTGAATCCATTCAAATAAAAACGTTTAAGTTTAAAATGCTATTCAAAAAAATTTTAGTTCCATTTTCAATCTAGAAAAAAAAATGTTTTTTCCCACAATTTGATTTTCTATCCTTGCTGAGTATAAGATCTGTTTTTTGTGTGGTTTGGTTTTGTTTGCCTTAGGGAAAAAGTTTGCTTCTACTATTATGTTTTCCCCTTGTTATGTTTTGCATGTACAAAAATATGTCAGTTCAAGAGACAAGAAGGTGGGAGAATCAAGCTTGATGATGCCTGCTAATGGCAGACAAGGGCTCACCGTGGACAGTTGCTTCCCTCCTGTGTTTTCATAAACTTAGTTAAAAATGCATAAAAAGTATTTAGCTGAATAGATGAGACAGGAATTTTCCAACAAAACATTAACTCAAAAATCATTTCAAAGTGCTGCGGTTTTTGCTTTTCTTCTTAAGTGGCACTTAAAAGTACGTGCCACATTTGACACTCAAGTGTCCACATATTGCAATCTGCAGCCAATTTAAAGATGCTTCAAGCTTGGATTCCTCATGGGAAAGGACAGTACAGGGGTTGCTGAAATGCTACAGTGAAGGGGCTCCACAGGGCAGTCCTGCTTACTGAGAGCCAGGGAGGATTGCACAAGAGCTAAGGCAGGGTTCATTGCTAAGTCTTGAAACATGGAGCTATCAAATTCCTCCTAAGATATTTGGACACAGTTTTCAACTCTGAACAAAAGTCAAATCACTAGTTCTTATGATTGTCACAGCACCTGTATGTTCCAAATTTTCTAGAACATTTACATTTTTTTAAAAATTTCAATTTCTTTTTTGGCAAAACTGTACACAGCAAACATGTTCCCATCCAACAATTTCTGCGCATAATGTTCAGTGATGTTGGTTACGCTCTTCACCTTCGATCAACATTCTCATTATGTTTGTTACCATGAATTTAGACTCACTGTCCCCTGCTTCTCATCTGTGCTTTGGAGGAACTGATTGCCATTTGGCTTCATAGAGTAGATTCAAGGATGACAATCTTTGTTTTCTGAACTAAACTGCTATTTAGTTTGAAGATAGATGTCAATGGATATTTTCAATTCAAGATTTAAAGAGGATCTCAAGGCAATTGTCTCAGTAAGTCCTCAAACTTCAATGGGCCCAACCTGTCTAGATTCCTTAGAAATTTTAAGTTCTGTGGACATTTGCAATTTTAAATACAGTGTTATATTGTTACACTGTGAAATCATGAGGTCCTGACTTTTCAATTCATAAAATAATTCAAGGTATCCCACACCTTGTGATTTCATTAACAAATAAACTTTTAGGGAAAAGTAATAAATAATTGACAGACTGACATTGGATGGTAACTTATTAGCCAATAAAGGTACTTTTAAAAGGATAAACAAGTTTTCAAGGATTAATTGCATTTTACATTCTGACAAATCTCCTACACTGTCTTCATTTTCTCATTCCAGTGTGTTACCTGTGAAAACTTCCCAGGAGCTGTCACGAGTATTTAGACCAGATGCTTTGGGCATAGTTAGGCTGCAACCCTGATTTCCCCCTTATACTGGCTACATGACCTTGAGCTTGGGAGCCTAAATTTTCTAGTCTATACAATGGGGATAATCGTCTTTACTTTGTAGAGTTTTATGATTAAAGGATAAGTAAGCAAAACTTTAAACATTTTTTTTAACTTTTTATTGTGAATTGAGTGACGGTTTACAACTGCAATCCCTTCCATGAAACAACAGTTAACCTACTTCCTCCCTGTGAATCCTATTTCCATTCCACGTTTCTTCCCATCACTTCTCAAATTTGTCCTTAGGTAAATGTTGCCCTTTTGATCTTGAATGATTGGCCATTCTATGGTGAGTATACCTTCCTAGTGTTGTTGTCCTCCCCTATAATGCTATCTACTGCTTGGCTGAAAATTGGGCCAGGAGGGTGAATTCCATTCCAGACCTGAAGGGTGGTGGAGGGCCATAGTCTCAGGTTCTTCTAGTCTCTTTCTGACCAGTAAGCTGGGTCTTTTTAAAATGAGTTTGAGTTTTGTTCCACATTTTCCCGCAACCCCCTTTGATCACATCTAATGTGATCCTAATCAGAGCAGTGGTAACCGGACATCTAGTTCTCCTGGTCTCAGAGTCGTGGTGACTGACGTTCACCTTCTCCATTGGTTCTTTAGATTAGTTGATTCCAGGCATCTTCAGTTTTCAT
Source organism: Chrysochloris asiatica (assembly GCF_000296735.1). Taxonomy (NCBI): domain Eukaryota; kingdom Metazoa; phylum Chordata; class Mammalia; order Afrosoricida; family Chrysochloridae; genus Chrysochloris; species Chrysochloris asiatica. The sequence goes on from NW_006408597.1 coordinate 6,161,999, forward strand.
CACTCTTCTTTCTTCTGCACATGGAGAGACCAGCACTTGCACATTAAATGGCTGCTCGTGAGCTTCTATGATCCCAGTCGCTACTCAGGAAAGTAGGATGTGAAACTCTGTCTTTTGTAGACTATGTTCTGCCAATCGACCATGGTGTCCCCTGAGGCTATGGCCTTGAGCCTCCAGGCCAAGCAATTCATTGTCTTAAGATACAAAACTTTTCACTTTAGTGATGGGATGATTTGAAAACAGATAGTGGTCAAGATTGCACAACACGATGAATATAACCAGTGACACTGAATCGCACATATAAGACATGCTTAACCGGCAAATGTTGTTTTACAAGTATTTTTACCATATTGTAAGAATAATGGAGTACCAGGACGGCACTGTAGAATCAGCAATGGACTGCTAACAAGGTTGGTGGCTCAAAGCTACAAGCTACTCCTTGGAAACCCTATACAGGGTCGCTATGAGTCAGAACGGACTGGATGGCATTTAACAACAACAATAACATACACCTTTAGTCTAGTGATTAGCACATGGTAGAACCACAATAAATATTCATGAAACACCCCTTGTCTATAACCTTGGTCAACCTTAGGTTTTGGATTTCTCTTTTCTGACCCAAGTTTTTTATACTCATTTTATTATTTTTCAGATTTCCTGTACGTAAAGTCAACATTGCTTCTGCAAATGTGTTCTAGTAAATCTGCAGCAGAAGAAAATCCTAAATAGAAAAAATAGCAACTGTTGAATTCAGAATTGGAATCTTTTGCAATCTATGCAGGAGACTGTCTAGAAAAGCAGGATATCACCAATGAGCATGTATTCCAAAGAATGATATCATATTTATGGTTAGAGGCAGATGAACAGATAAACTTGCTATTCCCTGTCAGAGCCAAGATGACAATGAAAAAGCCTTCCTATGCATGAATGTTTTTTCAAAAGCCCTATATGAAGACATACCAAAGCAGCAGAAACCATAAGCCTCCCTGTAAAAGTACACTTTCATCTGATCTTGTCTTCAGTGTGAGTATTACAAGGTTGGTCAAACTAAGAGACCAACCCCAGCTATGCAATATAGCTGTAGAGGACAAGAACTTGATAACAAGCAGGATGCACACAAAACAAATTTCAAAGAGACACCTCCCCCAGGTAACAGCAGCCTCTTGATCTTGAAGAAACAGAAGAGCATTATGCCGTAACAGCTCCGATTCAGAGACCTCAGAAACAAAGGCTCCTGTTATCATGTCAGCAGTTATGGAGACTGATGGTGGGGATCATTACTACAGCTTGGATTTTCTAAGTGCTTGCACTCCTAGTGCATTAGATTATTCTAGGAATAAGCACTGAGTACATTTTCTGTGCCAGATACTCTTCTGGTGTGGGAATACAGAGGTGATTCGGTCAAAGACCTCTTTCTCCAGAAGCTTTCAATCCAGTGGCATAATGTCTAAAGCATAGTTGTTAGTTGCTACCAAGTTGGCTTTGATTCATGGCAACCCTGTGCATGACAGAATGAAGCATGACCCAGTCTTATACCATCTTCAGGACTGTTGGTATGTCCAAGTACGTTGTTGTAACTATTGTGTCAATCCGTCTCATTGAGGGTTTCCCTCACTGTTGTTACTCTTGTACTTTACCAAATATGATGTTCTTTTCTAGCAATTGGAAAGAGTAATTACTAGAATAGTATGATGGTGGTGTTGGTATGCTGTGGAGTTGGTTCCGTCTGACTCAGCGACCCTGTATAGGGCTTCCGAGGCTGTAAATCTTTATGGGAGCAGAAAGCCCCATCTTGCTCCCGCAGAACGGCTCTTAGTTTCAAACTGCCAACCCTGAGGTTAGCAGCCCAATTTGTTGTAAAGTGCCATTGAGTCAGTTCTGACTCATAGCAACCCTATATAGGGTTTCCAAGGAGTGACTGGTGAGCTTGAACTGCTGACCTTGCAGTTCAAACAGCTTTGCAGTCTGGTGCATTAACCCACAGCGCCACACCAGGACTCCAGAATATATGGTTGTTGTTGTTAAGTGTCATCGAGTCCATTCCGACCCACAGCCACCCTGTATAGGGTTTTCAAGGAGCAGCTGGTGAGCTTGAACCACCAACCTTGCAGTTCAAATGACTTTGCAGTCTGATGCATTAGCCCACAGCGCCACACCAGAACTCCAGAATATATGATAGACACAATAAAAGAAACTGACAAGTGAGTGAAGGCACTCAGCTATGGTATAACTTCCCTGACAAAGCATTCCTGTTGTTTCTTATCCCACCCACCCACCTCTGTTTGCACAACATACTGAGGCTATACCTACTTTTATTGTATACTTATCACAGTGGCATCATGGAAGCAGCAGTCAAAAACCCAAACAACATATTGCATTAGGCAAATCTGCTGCGCTGAATCTCTTTAAAGGCTAACAAAGATGTCAGTTTGAAGAGTAAACTGCACCTGCCCATGATATTTTCAATAGTCTCACATGCATGTGAAAGTTGAGCAATGAATAAGGAAGACCATAGAAAAACTGATTCATTGGAGTTATGGTGTTGGAGAAGAATACTGAAAGTACCATGGACTGCCAGAAGAACAAACAAATCTGTCTTAGAAGAAGTACAGCTAGAATGATCCTTAGTAGCCAGGATGGTGAGACTTCATCTCTCATACTTCAGACATGTTAGCGGAAACGACTAGTCCCTGGAGAAAGACATGCTTGGTAAAGTGGAGAGTTAGTGAAAAAGATAGAGTAAGACCCCCAGGGAGATGGATTGATATAGTTGCAGTAGCAATGGGCTCAGCTTGTAACAACAATGGTGAGGATGGCACAGGACCGGGCAATGTTTCATTGTGTGGTGCACAGGGTCACGATGAGTCGGAACTGGCTCAATGGCACTGCACAACAACAAATTTCTAATTGTTTAAATGTATGTAATTTTCTAATGAAAATAATCATGAATCCATCATTCAACAGGGCTTAATATAGAATAAATTAATTAACTAATTAATTAGTACTAGTCATGTCATTTTGAATAAAACATTTCATACCCAAAACCTTACTTTTAATACAATGTTGTTGTATTCGTGTATATGTTGTATATGTGTTGTTGTACAATAATTACAAGCATTTAACTGTACTTCTTAAATTTTCTTTCCTGACATGTTTATATAATTTTGGTCACAGGACCAAATGATATCCTACTTTTCAGTTATATTAGCATATATTTCAAATTTATTCACAGTAATTGCTATGGATTCAATTGCTTGTCCCCCAAAATAGGTTGCAGCCATAATCCTTGTATCTGTGAATACGACCTTGGAAGATGCTATCAGTTGCATTAACATGATGTCAGACTCAAGTAGAATGGGTCTTAAATTCCATTAGCGTTGTGCCCTTCTAAAAGAGAAGAGCCTTGAAATCTTCTCAAAACTAAAAAATAAATAAATACAATATAATAATAATAATAATAGCAAAACAACTCACTGCCAGCGAGTCCTTAAAGCACAGAGTGGAACTGCTTCCGCAGTTTCTGAGGCTGTTCTCCTTATAGGAGCACACAACCTCAGCTTCCTCCTATGGAGCAGCTGGCGGGCTTATACTGCTTAAAGAATATCAGCCTTGGACATTGAAATCTTTTAAGATCGATCTCTGAGATCAAACTGACAACAGCAACTTAGATTAGGTAGGAAACTTGAAGAGCAGTGAGTTCATGTTAACAGGGAGGACCGATTAGGAGAAAGAGAATGAGAACGGAGGCAGAACTATGAGAATGTCATCGAGGCCGCTGAATTGCTCCTGGAGGAATTGTTGAATCGGTGTATGTTTTGCTGTATATATTCGGAACAACAGCAAAAGTAAAATAAATTCTTTAAAAGAGAGAGAAAGAGAAACGAGGGGAGTGGCTGACTTTTCAGTCCAGGAGCAGAGGTCCCTGGGACCATCAAGGGAGAAGAGTGGAATGTGGGACCCTACCCAGAGAAGCAGTGATGCCAGAGATAGAGGCAGAGACAGATGATGATGTGGAGAGATGGAACAGCTGGGGACTCTAGAGCCAGAGAGGGAGAGGGGCTGTGTACTGAAGACCAGGGAGAAGGCTTACAGGGCCTTTGGTTGGTTGATGATGCATGGAGGGGATTGTAACCATGGCAATGAAACAATATACGATTGGATGAATGTAAAGCTAATATTCTCCCATGTAAACTATCACATAATTCACAATAAAACATTTAAAAAGAGAGAGAGAGAACACCTCCCCCACCTACCCCACAAAGAAAGAGAAAAGACCCAGAGAGACAAAGGAAGGACTCTTTGGGATGCTACAGCTGTAAGCCAAGGAATGCCTGGAGCTACCAGGAGCCAGGACAGAGACAAGGAGAAAGATTCTCTCTCAAAGCCTCACAGTACTGATGGTACTGCTGATAACCCGGATCTTAAACTTCCAACCTTCAGAACTATGAGACAATAAACTGTTCTTATAAGCTAGCCAGTTGCAGTTGGTGGTCTTTTGTTACAAGGAACTAAGAAACTGACACGGTCATAAAATTAACATCATCACTTAATCGCTGCACAACAGTCTACTAAGGAAATGTTTTCAATTTACTTAAGCAAGCCTCTATTGCCGGGTATACAGCGTTTTCCCTATTTTTGACTATTACAAACGGCCTCCAATGAATAATTTTAATGACTATGGATTTTTCCATATTTCAAATTATTTCATTAATTAGATTCCCAGAAGTTGCATTACTGGATTAAAACAAATGGGCATTTGGATGGCTTTGACTATATATACACTTATGTCCACGATATATACTATAAAATTATATTCTAAAAGAATAGTTTCTTGTGTTGTTGTTATTGTTAAGTGTCGTCGAGTCAGCTCCGACCCATAGTGACTCTTTTTGGGGTGTCCAAGGAGCAGCTGGTGAGCTTGAACCACCGACTCGTGGTTCAAACTGACTTTGCAGTCCAGTGCACTGACGCCACACCAGGAGTCCAGGATTTTTTGTGTAGAAGTACTGATTTGCATCAGTCATTTTCCTAGCAACACATTCTCTCTACCCTCAGCTTTGTATTTGTGCACTGACTATACCTACACACATCTCTGCCTTGCTGTCTGCAATCCCATCTACAGAGAATCTACTTGTGGAAGCACAGATTGTCCACGGCCACTCAGAACAGAAAGCCCTGTGAAAGCTGTCCATTCTACACACCGTGGGGTCCTCTTTTTTAAATGTAATTAAAATGTTTTAGTGTATGCATGTATGTGCATATGCATACAGTCTAGATGAAAGTCTGTAGAGCAAATTAATTTTGCATTCAACAATAGATACACATTGCATATCATGCTGTTGTTGTTGTTTAGTGCCATCGATTAGGTTCCAACCCATTGCTACCATGTATAAGGTTTCTGAGGAGCTAATGGTGAGCTTTGGAGTCCTGGTGTGGCACGGTGGGTTAATCCGCC
>NW_006408597.1:6169529-6182331 GCF_000296735.1 Chrysochloris asiatica
AAGTTTTTAAAAAGTGGTTGATTTATTTCATATGTCTATTTGCCTCTGTTAAATGGAGTTCCCTGTGAGGAAACCTGATATAATCTTCTGTAACATCAGTGCTCAGTAAAGACTCTGGTAGACATGTAGACTCCTATGATACTAAAAAAGGATTCAGTACAGCTTCCAGACAAAGACCAACTGGAGAGAAAGGTCTGGGGAGCTACTTCTGAAAAACCAGCCAATGAAAGCCTCAGGAAACACAAAAGCCCAATCTACAATTAGATTTTGTGACCTCCATGGTCAATGGGCACAACATAGGCCACAAAGACAATGCTCTCTATCCTCCTTCAGTCAGGAGTGATAGCAATCTTAAAGTTCATGAGTGGCCTTCTAAGATGCAACTGTTGGTATCTCTCTGTCTGAAGGAAAGAAGAGTGATGAAAATTGAAGATATTTGGAAACAATTTGTACAACAGACTTATGGACCGTGCAAACATCAGTCTCCATGACTCTGAGACCATTAGAACTAGATGATGTCCAGCTACCCCTATCAACTGCTCTGAAAGGGATCACATTAGAAGGTCTCAGATTGAGTGGGTGAAAATATGGAATGAAACTCAAACTTGAAAAAAAAAAAAAGACCTGGTCAGAAAGAGGCTGGAGGAACCCAACTGTGGGCCTTGATCCCCTTTCAGGTCTGGAAAGGAACTCACCCTTGGGGTCTAATTTCCAGCCAAGTGGTAGATAGAGAAGACAACAATACTAGTAAGGTATGTTCTCCATGGAATGGCCAACCATTGGAGATTAGAAGGGCAACACTGACCTAGGGAGAAAGTTGGGTGTAAAGGAGAGTAGGAAGGAAATAGAGCCACAGAGAGTAGTGGAATCACTGTTGTTGCATGGAGGGATTGCAATCACTGAGGTGAGCTAAAGTGTATGATTTGTTCAATGTAAAGCTAGATCAGGCTACCGCAGTCCTTGTTACTGAATAATATGACAAGAGTAAACCTGATTCAATGAATAGGTATGCTGGGCTCATTAATGTCTGCGTTCCATACATAGTGCTTTGTGATCACAGAAAATCCTGACAGCAAGCTTCTAGTAACATCAAGAAAGCTCAAATAGTGTGGAACTCCAGAGACATAGATTTCCCCAAAAGATTGCTGATCATTACTATGTTGCTCCCAAAGACAGACAGTGGGGGAGGTCGCTGGCAAGCCCACTTTCCCTTAAAGCTGTGCCAGGTGTGTGGTAGAGTGAAGGCTGGGGAGTAAGGCTGACAGCCGCTATCAGCACTGGTGATTCTCACCACCCGGTCCACCTGCAGGTACCGCCCCACCCTGCAGTCCTACCATGTGCATGCACACTCTCTGCCTCCTTTTAGGGGCCACAAGTGGGTGGTTCCACTGCTGAGTCACAGCTAGGAAAGCCGAAGGAGGACAGTTCTACACTGCACATGTGCCAGGAGTCAGAGTCAACTCAATGGGAACTGGTTTGGTTTTGCTTTGCTTTTTGCCTTAGGTTGGAATTATCTTCCTCCTCCCACCAGCTTCTTGACTTGGGGAACTCAATTAATACCGTCTCCATCATTAATACCAAGCAGTCCTTCCTGTCACTTACTAGTTCCCAAACTTTTGATTTGAGCTCATCTATGTCCCATCCATCCTGTCTCAGGCACTATTCAAAATCCTTGGAGCACAGCAATGAATGAAACCACATTTCTGTCCTCAGATTCTTGTGGTACCATAGGATAATGCACTGGACTGCAAGGTCAGTTTGAGCTGCAAGGTTGGAGGTTCAAACCCAACCGCTGCTTCTCACAAACCTTAGACAGGGTCACTATGAGTTGGAACCGATTTGATAGCACTTAACAACAGCAAAATACATGTAGGGCCCTGGTGCAACACTGTAGGATAAGCACTGGACTGGTAACTACAAGATCACCAGGTCAAACCCACCAGCCACTCTCAGAGACCCTAAAAAAGGATTCAGTGCAGCTTCCAGACAAAGACCAACAGGGTCTCTATGAGTCAGAACCAATTCAACAACACAAACACATACAAAGTACATGTGCTAAGTAAATCCTGCCTGACCTGGAAACTCAAGTTCTCAGTTTCTCTTCTGTAAACCGGGAATAATAAAAGCTTCTGCATCATAGGGTACTTATGAGATTCATGAGTCAACGCATGCTTAGAACAGTTGTTGTTGTTATGTGCTGTGGAGTCGGTTCCGACTCATAGCGACCCTGTACAGGGTTTCTGAGACTGTAAATCTTTACAGGAGCAGAAAGCCTCATCTTTCTCCCATCAAACTGCTGGTAGTTTTGAACTGCTGGCCTGAAGGTTCACAGCCCTATTCATAGCCACTACGCTACCAGAACTCCTTGCTTAGAACAGTTGTTGTTGTTGTTATGTGCTGTGGAGTAGGTGCCGACACATAGAGACCCTGTACGGGGCTTAGAACAGTACTGGAACATAATTTGCACTCAACTGAAAAGAGCTAGTAAGATCATTATTGCATAAACCAGCTGATGAAAAAAAGTGTGCTTCTAGGGGCTCAGAAGGGCCTGATACCTCTGACAATCTTATAATAAGCAATGATTTCACCTGTGAGCTCTTCAGTGCTCAGGTCTTCTTCTGGCAGCCATGTGTATACTAGGATTCACATAGCAGGACAAAAGTATATTTAGTAGGTGGTTCCTTTTCCAGGAGCAATTGATGCAAGAATGAAGCAGGTGACACAAAAGAAGAGGATGTGGTACGGGGTACGAATTTATGTGAAGGGTCATTTTCAGTCTGAACGGAATCACCACTTCATAGTTATAAGCAATTACTTACTGCTCATTGGGAATAGAGGTCCAATTGTCAATGCTTCCAAATTTTCAATAAAAACTGGAACTTGGGTTCTTATATACAACCTAGTAATTTTTAAACACTCTCATTTGCTTTTAAAATTCCTGTGCAGGCCAATCAAAACACATCTGTGGGATAAATTTGGTCTGAACCCTGATAATTTGTGCTCTTTAAGATGGAGAAAGCCCTTTCCCAGCCATATCATCAAAAAGAACTACTTCCTACCACATGACAGTGCTCAGAAAATCCCCCCACATAGCCACACTCAGCCACACACTTCCAGGCCAGGTCGGAGGAGTCCAGGGAACTCCAGGGAGCACACCCTACACATCAACACCATGTGTCCTCACTCGCAGGACAGAGAAAGAAAAAGGCTTTCCATTTTAGCAAAGACTCCAGAAAAATGCAAGTGAACTGACAGCAAATATTAAATTGGACAGAAATGCTAAAATGTGTGATATCTATATAAGGCACCAGAGGGATTTGGGGGAAGAAGAGACTGGCTTTGAGACGCAAAGGACTCAAAGGAGGGCAATCATCCTGCACTGGATCACAGGGAGTCTTGGATACGATAGAGGGGTACCCTCTAGGTAAGTGAGGCAAAATGAACAACAACAAAGTATGTCAGGATGCCTCTCCTAACCTTGACTGTGGAAAAGCTTATTGGACCCATAGTATTGCTTTTTCATGTGTAGTTTGTCTTTGGTTGGGGTCAAAGGGAGGTATAAGCTACATAACACATCTGCCACCAACCCTCAAGGAAACCATGGGTTGGTAGCGTTGACTATGTATTCTTGCATTCACACTTGGACCAAGCCTTCGCTGATTAAACACTTTGCTTGGCTGATGATACCAGGCTGTGTTAGATCATGTTTCTGGCCATAACGTGGCATGATCCAGTGAAGAAACAGAGTGTAGAGCAAGGAGACACACACAGGAACTGTGTGTAGAGTGCACAAGAAGGGCATCTTGTCCAGTGAGTTGAGGCAGGCTTTAACAGAAGTCACCAGCTGGGCTGCATATGGAGGTGGGTGGGAGTCTGCCAGGCAGAGAAGAGGGAGGAAGGGTGTTCCAGGTAGGAGCCATAACACAGACAAGGCATGGAGTGGTGACAACTAGTAGTTTACACCAGCAGAGATACCACCTCTTTTCCACCTCTTCATTTTTGGCCTATTTGCTAATTATGGCCTTCCATGTCTTAGTAAGAAAGGACTCTCTGAAGATTAAGAAGGATTCCTAAAATTTGCTCTGTTGTTGACATTCATAAAAGGCAAAACAAGATGGGGGGAAAACCCACCAAAGATCAAAATGAAGAGAATGATTTGTAGTGCTCACTGTATAGTCAGATGAGCTTAACTGTGTATGTCCCGACACCCTTGGCACCAAAGAGGACGATGCTGTTAATGAGATCAATTCTGATTCCATTTAGTTTCAAATAAGCATTCGCTGCTCATTCGCTAACACAAAACAAGACATCCATGTATGAAAACTAGGAAGTGCACCTTAAAGCTCAGGGTGGTTTTAATTCCATCCAGGGTTGTTGTGTTTTGCATGATGATTCACAAGTTAACATTAAAAGATTCTGTTTTTCCACTTCAAAAGGAAAGCTGATTCACAGAAGAATCTTTTTTTTTTTTTTTTAATTAATGTTTACTCCTTTCTGCTCTGGAATTAAAAAATAGGAAGGTAAATAGGTAAAGGTTTCAACTCACAATTACCATTATAGTGTTTCAAAATGACACAAAAAGGAAACACATTGATTTTTTCCCTCCAGAGTTCTCGGGTGGCGACTCTTGACATTCTAAACACTGCTGCATGTAGCATCTGCCTCTTCCTTTGCTTCTGATGGCCTTTTCCAGCCACCTGGGAAAGAAAGTACGCAGGTTGTGGCAGCTTGCAGCAACTGAGCCATGCTTCGTGGTATCCATCCATGCCCTGTGTTCCCCCCCACACACACACACTCTAATCTGGCCTGCCCCAGTAACCAGTAAATGGAGATTCTGCCTGACTTTCATGGCTAGATCAAAAGAAGCCTTGCAATGTGCCCCTTGATGCCTTACAACCTTCTACCTTAGTTGGGTTCCACGCAGCCACCATACTGTGAGTATCCATGCCCCTTGAAGAGACCACGTGTATGACCTCCAGCTAAGATCACTTGCTAGCTAAGCATGAGCCTCCTACACTTCTAGTTCTGCCAAGGTGTCAGATGACTCCAGTCACAGCAGCTATTTGACACAGAAGCATGAGCAACCCCAGCAAGAACCACCTGAGTCCAGTTACTGCACAGTGAGCAATACCAGAAGAAGATGGCAAGGGAATCAAACCCAGACCAGCGACCATCCGCTTTCCTCCGATTCACATTGGCCTCACGTGTGTTACAGTAGAATTATACCCCATTTGGTTTTCAATAGCTGATTTTTCAGATCCAAGGCGCCTCTGGATAGAATCCAACCTCCACTCTTTTGTTTAGCACCCAACCGTGTTAACTATCTGCACCACCACAGGACTCCCAAGGGAATTTAAAAAAAAGAAGAAGAAGAAGAAAGAAAGAAAAGAAAGCCTGAAATTAAGGAAGAGTCTTTGCCCCCCAGTAAATGAGGCTGAAATTTGAGAATGCCCAATTGAGATTTGTTATTGTTGTTTAATTGAGAATAGTTGTTAATGATCTCTGGGCCCCTTCCATCATGACCACCTGAAGATAATAGAGTCGAAGAAGTCTGCATTTCTCAAATATACTCATAAACAACTGAACATGCTTCCTTCAGGTAATAGGTCTGTGTATTTTTCTTAATTGTTTTCAAAGTTTAGCCTTTAGCTTGGAAAAAACATAAGTTGACATTTCTGAAACAAATTAATATTCGCTTGTCTCCATTGGCATCCTTTAGGCAATAAGGTCATATATCAATGTGTGTATCAGCATATCTGATCTTTCTATTTTAACCAAGAAATTGGCATACCATAAAAAAAAAGTATTGAATTTCCATTTTCTGGTGGTAAGATTCATTATCTCTGATGCCTACCAGCAAGGCTCTGTCATATGCAAAGTATAACAGGCTGATGATTGGCAGTTAACTGTCCATTGAGCATCCATTGCCTCTGTGTTCCTTATTCGTGTCTTCAATTTAAAAACAAAACAAAAAAGACATTAAGATGTCAACTAAATACCAACTTTCTGAGCTTTCCTTGAAACTGACACAGACATGTGACACTGCTGGAATTGGAGCGACTTTAACAGCAAGTTGCCTGAGTGGTTCTTACTTCAGTTTTGCTCTCCTGATAAAGTAGGAGCACTGTGGCTAGCAATCACGCAGACACCTCCTTTATAGATACGAGCATGATTGATGGAGGCACAGCAGCCATACTGCAAGCAAGAAAGTGAATCAGAGCAGAAAGAATCAAAGAATGTAGGTCCCTGAAGGCATTACCTGGCAGTTGAACCACACTTAGCACTTTTGACACGTGAGAAGAATAAATCCTATATATTGAAATCACTGTTGAGTTGGTTTTTCTATTGCCAACAGCCAAATACATTTCTAAATACAAGGGCAAATTATTCGGTAAAGCCAAATAAGTCTGTGTAAGACTATGCTAAATTTATCTACTTAAAGAAGATTTTCTTCAGACTATAAACTCTGGTCCCGCATGGATGATGAAGAGGTACATTTTTTTACCACCTTGACCACTTATTTAAATTAGTGCCATATTCACATTCGCATGGTCTCTCTTCAGGTAGCATTTGCCAAAGAAGAGCAAACTATTGAGGCTGGCCATCAAGAAAGCATCAGATGAAAGAACAGTAGGCCCTCAAAAGCACAATGGTTAAGTAGCTATGATTTGTGGGAGGATTTTTGTTCTTGCTTGTTTGCATAATAGCCATAATATTCTTGCCTTTGGAATATACTTACAGAAACAACTGTTGTGGTTATCAAACATCTCGGCTTTGCTTTAGCATTTAATCACCCACAAAATCCCCAGTTATTGTCTCTCCTACTCCTCCATGGTATCAGAATCCCATAATTAAGGCATAATGAAAGTAAACAGTGTCACAGAAAACTAGATGTCTGGAAAAGGAGAGGTGTTAAAGCAAGACAAATGCTCCTAAAGATAGCAATACAGCCAATTTGTTCTTTGTGTGTGTGTGTTAGTGTTAGTGGTGATGAAACAGAATTATCATTTAAGTGAAATATTTAGAGGAAAAATGGACTTTTGATGGACAATCATGCAAAGAAAGCCAGCAAACATGTCAATACAGCAAAAGTGATACACAAACATCCCAAAACCCTGGTAAAAGGAGGCTGTAAATGTTCCTCTCTGGAAAGCTAAAGGATAACCTACAGCTTACCAATATCTTGCCTTCTCGCCAAGATTTTTATCTCATCACTTCCAAAAAGATTTGTTATGTAAAACAAGGCATATAAAAAGAAAAGCTTTATTTTAAGAAACCAAAATATGTTGTTGTTGTTGTTGTTAGGTGCCATTGAGTCAGTATGGACTCATAGCGACCTTATGCACAGCAGAACGAAACACTGCCTGATCCTGGGCCAACCTATCGTTGCCACGCTTGAGTCCATCGATGCTGCCACTTGGTCAATCCATCTCGCTGGGGGGTCTGCCTCTCCCTCTCTGACCCTCTACCTTACCAAATATGACATCCTTCTCCAGTGACTGGTCCCTCCTGACAATATGTCCAAAGTATGAGAGACCAAGTTTGGCCATCCTGGCCTCCAAGGAGCACTCTGGCTGCACTTCTTCCAGCACAGATCTATTGGTTCTTTTGGCAGCCCATGACACTTTCAATATTCTCCTCCAACACTATAACTCAAAAGCATCAATTCTTCTACGGTCTTCCTTATACACTGTCCAGCTTTCGCATGCATATGCGGTTATTGAAAATACCATGGCGTGGGTCAAGCGCACCTTAGTCCTCAAGCTGACTGGCATCTTTGCTCTTCAACACTTTAAAAAGGTTTTGTGCAACAGATTTGCCTAATGCAATACGTCGTTTGATTTCTTGACTGCTGCTTCCATGAGTGCTGATGGTTGATCCAAGAAGAATGAAGTCCTTGACAATATAAATATGCCCAAAGGCAATTGGGATGTGGCAGGTACTACATTTAGAGGTGAGATTCCTGATAGCTCAATCCTGGTATGGTGCTGTACAATAAGCAACGGACCACAAGTTGGTTTGAATCAAAAGATCGGTGGTTCAAACCCACCGGCCACTCCTTGAAAACCCTGTGCAGGGTCGTTATGAGTCAGAACTGATTAGAAGGCACTTGACACCAACAACAAGGTAAAAAGAGAAACACTTTATTTGATATTGCTTCCACATTGTTGGATAAAATGAAACATGTATATTCAAAAGAAAGGTAACCTTTTTTCTGAAAAGGGGTTCTTTTGGCACTTTATAATATGTTGATGTAATTGTTGTTAAGTGCCGTCGAGTAGGTTCTGACCCAGAGCAAACCCGTATAGGGTTTCTGAGGAACAGCTGGTGAGCTTGAACCACTGACCTTAGAGTTCAAACCAACTTTGCAGTCTAGTGCATCTACCCCCAGCACCACACCAGGACTCCAATTTATGATATAAGAAATATTAACTATTAATTAATGACACCACCATTTCTCACTAACCCATATCTTTTTATCATGGCACACAATACAACTTATGTTTCTATATTTTATAATACATTTATATAAGTACATCCAAAAAAAAAAAAAAAACCACACCAATAAAACACAAGAAACCATCCTGTCAAATCAATTCCAACTCACGGTGACTTCATGTGTGTCAAAGTGGAATTGTGCTCCACAGGGTCTTCCTACAGTCGTCTTTACAGACCTTTCTTCTGTAATGCTTCTAGGTGAGTTCAAACAGCCAACCTTTAGGCTAGTAATCCAGCACAAACTGCGCTACCCAGGGACCTGGTATAGTACACACATCTCTTTCAATACTTGAGGAATCGATTTCCTTCCACAATAGAATGTAAACCCATGATGAGGGAGAAATTTGACTCCATCCCGTTTATCTCCATAACCTAGTTTATTTTAGTTATTTAGTTTGCCATTTTAGCCCTGATGTGTGGCTGTAGGATAAGCACTGGGCTGCTGTGATGGTTAAGGTTTTGTGTCAACTTGGCTGGGTTAGGATTCTCAGTGGCTTCGCAGTTTCAATGTAGTTATCACCTCCAGGAAGAGATCTAATATGAGGCAGCAAACACCATGCTAGGATCTGATGTGATCAGCTCTAATCTGATATAATCATCCTCTGTGTTGTAAATCCTCACTTCTATGGTGTTAATGAGGTCAGATGCAATCTACAGGACTAGGTTGTATCTTGAGCCAGTCTCTTGAGATATAAAAGGAGAGAGAAGTGAACTGAGCTATCACCAAGATAAAAGAGCTGGGAGAAGAGTGTGTCCTCTGGACGTGGGGTCCCTGCACTGGGAAGCTCCTAGATCCAGGGGAAGACTGATGCCAAAAGGTATGGAGATCTCCAAGGAATGCTGGGCCTACGGATACTGAAAGGAGACAAGGGCCTTTCCCCAGAGCAACAAAGAGAAAATGTTCCCCTACAGCCAGCACTCTGAATTTGAACTCCTAGCCTCCCAAATTCAGAGGGAAAAAAATGTGTTTGTTAAAGGCATCCACTTGTGTTATAACAGCACTAGAGAACTAAGGAGCTCTCATAGCATAGTGGTTCGAATCGGCCTGCGAACCGCAAGGTCAGCAGTTCGAAACTACCAGCTGTTCCGCAGGAGAAACATGAGGCTTTCTGCTCCCGTAAAGATTTACAGCCTCAGAAACCCTGCACAGGGTCGCTATGAGTCGGCACTGACTCCACGGCACATAACAACAACAACAGAGAACTAAGATAACTGCAAAGTCAGCAGTTCAAACCCACTAGCCACTCTTGGAAACCCTATACAGGGTTGCTATGAGTCAGAACTGACTCTGTGGCTCACAACAACAATTACTGAATTAATATGTAAACAAATTAGCCAAAGATCACATACAGACTCAGAAACTGCCCCACAGGTGTACAGGTGCATAGGGATGGTGATGCACATCTGCAACAGCAAGATTTGCAACAGCAGCAAAAAAGGAAACAACAGCGACAAAAACCTAAGTGTTCATCCACAAGAGACTGGAGTTACACAGTGAAATCTGATTTCGAAATATAAGTAAGCCCCCACAACACAGATCAAGAAATGGTGCACTAGAAAACAGCAAACGGCAGGCCAGTGCCTATAAGACAGCATTCCTATCATTTCAAAATATGCAAAGCAACACTATATATAGTGGTTGAAAGCATGCAGGGGATGAAGCAGCACATTTCCAATGCTCGTTGTCTTTGGAGAGGGCACAAGAATGGCTTCTGGAGGCACATCACATGGGGCTTCAGTTCCATCTGTAGTGATCTGCTTTGGGAGCCGAATGGTGGTGGTATTGGCATATCAATACTTTTGTATGCCTGGGTATTTCATAACAAAAAGGAAAGTCTGAGAAACTGTCATAGCCAAGAAGCATCCAAGGAGATGTGACAACTAAATGCAGTGTGGTGTCCTGAGTGGGATCCTGGAACAGAAAAAGGATACGAGGCAAAAACTAAGGAAATATGAGTGAACATATTAATATTGTTGTTGTTGTTGATATGTGCCGTGGAGTCAGTTCCGATTCATAGCGACCCTGTACAGGGTTTCCAAGGCTGTAAATCTTTACGGGAGCAGAAAGCCTCGTCTTTCTCCCGCAGAACAGCTGGTAGTTTTGAACTGCTGACCTTGAGGTTCACAGTCCGATTCGTAACCACTACGCTATCAGAGATATTAATATTAGTTCATTAATTTTAACCAATGTACTATATTAATATAAAACCAAAAACCCGCAACAAAACAAATCCACTGCCACTGAGTAGATTCCAACTCAAAGAGACCCTCTGTAGGGTTTCTGAAACCGTCAATCTTTACATGAGCAGACAATCTCAGCTTTCTCCCTCAGAGCAGTTGATGGATTTGAACTGCTGACCTTGTGGTTAACAGCCCAACAGCCCACAGTACCGCCACCGATAGAAGATTTTAATAACACAGGAGAATGAGCATAGTGGATTGGTTGAATGGAAACTATGAACTATCTTTGCAATATTTCTGTACATCTAAAGCTGCACTAACCTAGTAAACAACACACAAAACACTCTTCAACTGAACATTTCTTGTGACAAGTTTTCACCACAAAAGCTTAAAGTAAAAACAAATTACTGAACTTAGTAAATGATTTTTCTATAGGAAACCAAGCAAATAAGATCCAAGTGTGCTGGTTTTCAATAAATCCAATTTATTATAGAAAAGAACGTAGAGATCAACAAGTAGGAGCTGACCCTGTGGGAGCTGGAGGATCATTGAACGCGTTTTCATTCCCATGGAGGCAGTACATCTGAGAACAGGGACCTACAACACACTGTTCAGGACTGCATTGGCCTCAGTCCACACCTCAACGTTCCTTCCCTCAAGACTTCCCTGTCCTATTTCACAGTCAAGTGCAACCAAGCTATTCGGATTCTCTCCAAAGTAAAAGCAAGTTAGGAGATTCCTCGGCAGATACACTTGAATTATGGAGTTTCCAAAACACTGAAAAGGGATTGTGTTCTCAAAGTGAACCTCCTACGTGATGAAAATCACAGAAATTTAGAGTCAAAGAGAAGCAGTTCTGACCACCTGGATTCCTTTATTGAAGGTTGCATTCAGCCTGGTTTAGCAGGACTAAGGCATCTAGCTCAGGTCTACTCTCTCTTGTGTCCTGCCTGCATTGCTCTTCATGTTGCATTCCATAGATACTACAAAATCTAAGGCTGCCTACCCACTAGGATGACTATCATTAGAAAACCGGTAAAGTGCAGTAGGATAGGAGATAGTGGAATGCTCATACATTGCTGGTGGCCATGTAAAAAGGTTTGGTGATGCCTCAAAAAGTTTAACATAGAATGACCATGCTGTTGTTGTTATTGTTAAGTGCCTTTGAGACAGTTCTGGCTCATTTTGTTGTTGAGCCATTAAATGATTCTGACTCACAGCAACCCTGTATAGGATTTCTGAGGAGCACCTGGTGAATTTGAACCACCAGCCTTGCAGTTTAAACCAACCTTGCGGTCCCATGCACTATCCCATAGCCCCACACCAGGACTCATGTTCTGACTCATAGTGACCCTATATAGGGTTTCTAAGGAGCAGCTGGCTGGTTTTAACTGCTGATCTTGTAATTAGCGGTCCAATGATTATCCTACAGTGCCACTCCAGGACTCTACTGCTTTATAAACCCTTATGCTATACCCTCTCCCCAGTAAAAAGGAAAGTCTCATAAATGCTCAGTAAGAGGGGTGTTTGTCTAGTAAAAACCACTGAAGGTGCTGAGTCAAGACCCAGGAGAACTCTGGTGATGGGGAAGGCAATGTACAAGAAGAATGATGGAGACTCGTGAACACACAGGGAGGTGTATAAGGGCAAACGGTAATAGTGGTAAATAGTGATATATATGTTACTCTTGTTGTTAGGTGCCATTGAGTTGGTACAGACTCATAGTGACTCTATGCACAACAGAACGAAACACTGCCTGGTCCTGCGCCATTTCCACACCTGAGCCCACTGATGCTGCCACTGTGCCAATCTATATCATTGGGGGTCTTCCTCTCTTTCTTCAAGCCTCCACTTTATCAAATTTGATATCCTTCTCCAGTGACTGGTCCCTCCTGAAGTATGAGAAAGGAAGTTTGGCCATCCTGGCTTCCAAGGAGCACTCTGGCTGTACTTCCAAGACAGATCTGTTTGTTCTTTTGGCAGCCCACGGTACTTTTAATATTCTCCTCCAACACCATAGTGAAATTGCATCAATTCTTCCATGGTCTTCCTTATTCACTGTCCAACTTTCACATGCATATGAGGTTACTGACAATACCATGACTTGGGTCAGGCACACCTT
>NW_006408597.1:6184561-6192246 GCF_000296735.1 Chrysochloris asiatica
GAGAAGACAAAGTCAAATATTATAATGAAATGTGCAAAGACCTGGAGTTAGAAAACCAAAAAGGAAGAACATACTCAGCATTTCTCAATCTGAGGCAAGTGAAGGGGAAAATTTCAGCTTCATCTTCTAATACTGAAGGATCCTATGTGCAAAATATTGAATGGTACAGAATATATCAAAAGAAGATGGGATGTCATAGTTCGGGTGTTGGGGAGGGCAATACACAAGAAGGGGGAGGGGATAGAAGAACTAGATAGATAGGAGAACACTAAGGTTTGCATGGGCTAAATGGGACAAAGGTAAATAACGATGCATGCTCAACCTTGGAACAACAGGTCTCTGTGACATAGGGATCAAGGCATAGTCTGAAGAGGGGCTTCTTAGAGAACAACTTGCTTACTCTTGTAACAGCCAATCATACTGCCATTTTTGTTTTGGATTTTCCCTGATGATCTTTCTTTGAAGATGTGTCTTCTGTTGCTCTAGCTGTTCCAGGCTGGTCTGCTTGTCCTTTCTAGAGGGAATATCCCAACTCAGAATGTTCTGGATGGGGTTCAGGATTGGCAAAATAGAAAAGAAAACCAGTGGGAATTACTATTACTTAATAGTAAATAATACAAAGAATACTTGACTGCCTTATGAATATTGGTTTCCTTTCCCTACTATTGTAAAATAGACACCTGAGTGAAACAGAAAGGAATGTCGGCAAACATGATTACAGAAAGCTTGTAAGCCCATCTTCATCTTATAACTGATTGGAATACCTAAACAGGGTTCTACAACTTGCCCAGTGAAATAGGCCTCTTGCTAAGCCTTTGCAGTGAATATGACCTTAGGCAGAATTCAAAATTGGGGATGGGGGGATGGATTTAGCATATCTCCAAGAGAAAAGAGCAGAAATCAACTATAGCCTTGGCATCATAAATTAGAAGAGGGAAAAAGATAAAACTGAGGGAGTCTAGAGAAAGCAAACCTTTCTCCTGTATCGTGGGATGAAGGAAGGATAACATGCTAGAAATCAGGAAATGTCTTGCTGGTGATGTCATTTTACCTCTGCTGATGCTTATTCTCTTTCTATTGAGCACTGTCCTGATTTCTACACCCTCAGAAAGAATCTACACTTACTGGAGAAATGAGGAGCCAAGCAAGCCTCTGGGTATCCAGGTAGAAGGAGCTCTGGTAGCATAGTGGTTACAAATCAGGCTGCTAATCTCATGGTCAGCACTTCAAAACTACCAGCTGTTCCGCAAGAGAAAGATGAGGCTTGCTCCTGTAAAGATTTACAGCCTCAGAAACCCTGTACAGGGTCACTATGAGTCGGAACCAACTCCACAGCACATAACAACAACAACGGACTAGTGTGCACTGCAGGATAAGCGCTGGACTGCTAATCGTAAGGCCAGCAGTTCAAACCCACCAGCCACCCCTCAGAAACCCTATGCAGGGTCGCTATGAGTCAGAATCAACTCAGAAATACTTACCAACAACAGACTGAGAGTGAGAGAACATTGTGGCTCTGCAGGATAAGCACTGGACTGCTAACCACAAGATTGGTGTTTTGAGGCCACCAGCTCTGTGGGAGAAAGATGAGGCTTTTTGCCACCATAAAGATTTCCAGCTTCAGAAACCTTACATGGGGGTCAATATGAGTAGGGACTGACTAATGGCACGGAGACCAAACTGTTCACAGGTAGACAGTCTTGGGTTGGAAACCCTGTTCTTCCAATAAATGATAGACATTGGGCAACATACTTACCATCGCTGGGCAACAATTCCCTCACACATAAATTAACCTAATAATAATATTCTATTATGATTTAATGTCCAGAGGTGGCACAAAGAGTCAATCGCTCCGTTGCTAACTGAAAACATGGTGATTCAATTCTATCCAGAGATGTCTCCGAAGAAAACTGGTGAGTAACTTCGGAAAATCAATCAATGAAAATCCTATGGAGTACAGTTCTACTCTGATAGATGTGGGGTTAGCATGAGTCAGAATCAACTGGAAGTCAGCTTATTTAAAATGATTTAAAATGAAATGTCCAAGTGGCTGGCATGCAGTTGGCACTAAAGAGATTTTCATTCCTCTTTCCTTTGTTTTCTTGATTGCCTACCTTCAAGCTTGTGAAGAGAGTACTGTTGTACTCTACGTGCATCAAGCCTCCAGCTTGCTCTGTGAGGAAGAAAGCTATTCCAAATCAGCACATCATAGAGCATTATTTTCCTTCCCCACCAACAGTGAAGATAATGTTACCCAAGGTGGTAGGCGCCTTACATAGCACATTTTCCCTTGGGAACAAATTACGGGTGTGGCCACCTTGTGCAAAAAATGTGTTATCACTTTCCAGAAAGCCCTTCCATTTGATCACATATTTTAAAGATTTTACAGTTTCCTTTATTATTTGAGAACAACTTCAGCTTTGGGGAGATGAGAAGCCACAAAACTATATACTGAGCTGGTGAAAATTAACTTTGGTCTCTTAGTTTTTTATATATGTGGAGATTTCAGCAGAGAAATCAATAATAAGCTTTGATGAGCTATGCAAGCCTGGGAAACTTTACCTGATACATTTCCAATTGACTGCTAAAAATAATAAAAGCATGAGTAAATGCTAACTGTAGCTACCATCAAAATAATGTGTTTTATTAAATTGAGAGAGAAATCTATTTTTTAATCTGAGGTGAGTAGAATTGTGGACCTTTGAGATCTTATAAACTAATCATCTACTATCTTTATTTTACAACTGAGTAGCCCAGGCCAGAAACAGTCAACACTCAATGTTGATGGTTGAGCTAGAACCCACTCAACACCCTTGAATGCTTAATCTAGTGTGTTCTAGGATATTATTAATTCAAAACTCCTTGTGTGCTTTAAGAAGAAATAAATGCAAATGCTCATACAATTTGGAATGTCTTCTTCACATGATGACTGCAATTCACTCACATGCCTGTTCTTTAACTAACTGGTGGTAAGAAAGAATAGAATTCTCCACCCCTGGCAATTTTTAGCCCTCTGTATTGGAGGTTGCCATGGGATACTCATGAGTTGGAATTAACTTAGTTGGGGACTAATAACAAGTTTGGAGATACAAGCACTAGTGATTGTCCTTGTGATACCTGAAAGACTCACCACCACCACCACCTATATTCCAAACTGCCCCAGTTCCCCAGTAAAAGAGTGATGGGCAATCTTGTCTAATTCAGGCTATCTTTTCTACAGGATACTTCGTTCAGTTCCTAGTCACACAACACATAAATTCTCTCTCTCTTTGTATAATCATCTACTTAAATTCATTAGAATTATCTTTAGAAGAAAGTTTAACAAACAGGAAGGTCCAGAATGAGTTAGGCAATAACATGATATTCAGAGTATGTGGGCCTATCACCCACAAATTTGAATTGAGTGACTAAGAAGACCAGTCTCATCAGGAGGAGTGTGGCAGTAGGGGGAACTCTTGGTGGTCCACACAACAGCCACATCTTCCTTCCTCAGTCCTCAGCAGGCAAGAACTCCATGTCCTAGGCTCTCGGGGGCCAAGATCCAAATTAGTGTTAGGGTTTCCCAACCTTACCACTGCTGACATTTGGGGTTGGGTAATTCTTTGCTATGGGGGTCTATCCTAGGCACTGTAGGATAATAGGCAGCATCCCTGGCCTCTGCCCACTTGATGGCTGTATCACCCCCTAAACTGTGACAATCAAAGATGTCTCCAGACATGGCCAAGTGTCCCCTAGGGCAAAATATCCCCCAGATGAGAACCACTGACCTATGCAAATCATGGAGATTCTATTCTTTCTTACACCAATTGGTTAAATAATAAGCATATGATTGAATTCTGGCTATTGAGACCCTACAGGAAAAAATTTTGAGAGGATTCTGGAAAAAGTCTCCTTATGTAAGCATGAAACACACAAGGTATATCCCAGTCTCATTCTTGAGGACAATGTTACCTCTGAAGGGGATGCTCAGAATTGCTGTACCTACAATGTGACCACATTTGGGATTGTCCGAGGCAAACACAAGTATCCCTTGTGATGTGCTAGGAACACATTTCTATCATTTATGCCAAAAGAGTGGACTCGTGGGCCATTTCTCACTATGCTATCCACCTTTCTTTACTGTCTTTTTTTTTTTTTTAATGGTGAATTTGTACTATGTTCATAACAATAACAAAAATCTATTTTGAGGGAAAAGAAAAGGACAGACTAGATAATGGAAAGAACAAAATATAAAAGAGTTGCTTTATCTTCTATCTGTTCAGTCTTCTATCTGCTGCTAGTTTCAAACAGTCAATATCTATATATCTTAGGTTGTTGTTATTAATTACCCTTGAGTCAGCTCCGACTCATAAAGACTCTGTGTAGGATTTTTGAGTCTCTGAATCTTTTTGGGAGCAGAAAGCCTCATCTTTCTCCTGCGGCTGGTTAGGCTCAAACTGCTGACCTGTGGTTTGCAGTCCAATGCATATCCTACAGAGCCGCCACATGCCCTATATATTTTATATTTGTATATATCTAGAATATAAAATCTGCAAGTGCGGTGCTGTATGAATTTATTAATTAATGGAACTGACTCCTTACAATGGGAACAAAGTAATTAAACAGTATTTTGTAAATGCCTGATTAGCATGATGTCACTGTCCCTGGTTTACTATTAAACACTGTGGGAAAAGAAGCTGTCTTAATGATTGTGATATCTAATTGGAGAGTACAGACTGAGAGAAATAATCAGAAACCATTACCCTTATGCCCACAATTAAAAACAACAACAGTAAAAGTACATCCTGGTGTGGCGCTATAGGATAATCACTGGACTGCTAGGTCGGTGCTCTAAACTGCTCCAGCAGTTGTTCGTTAGAAAGCCTCATGAGTCAGATGAGTAGGAGTTCATGTTGTTGTTGTTAAGTACCATAGAGTCGTTCCAGTTCACAGTGACCTTGCACAGGGTTTCTGAGGCTGCAAATCTTAATGGGAGCAGAAAGCCTCATCTTTCTCCCGTGGAACAGCTGCTAGTTTCAAACTGCAGACCTTGAGGTTAGCAGGCCGATTCCTAACCACTTCTTCTTAAGTGCCATCTAATTAGTTCAGACTCACAGCCAGCCTATATAGGGTGCCAAGGCAGTAAATCTATTCAGAAAGAGAAAGCCTCATCTCAGCTGGTGGGCTTAAATAAGACAGTGGTTTCTCCAGAAAATCCTGAAGAGAACATTTGCATCACAATAAGGTCCCTTATTTTGCTAAAATATTTCTTTAAAAAGGCAATTCATACAAAAGTGTATTTGCACATCAATAAGAACAGAGACCAAATAAAAGCCTTGATAGAAGAGGCGCTGCCAGTTGAAGATGAGTCAGAAATGGAAATCAAGTTTCACGGAAATTATCAAATAATTTAGCAGGACAATGGAATTTCATTTACAAATGCAGTGTCTGTTGGTGATGGCTTTAATATCCACTTGAGAAAGATATAAAAATGCTTCAAACCAAGAACACAAAAACATTTCAGAGCTCTAGCAGATGATCTAGGCTAGAGACAAATGATGAGAAGTGCAACACTGGAGGGGAACCAGCATTCAGATGGAAAAGGGCCTACACAGGTACAATGTAAAGAAGTAACACAAATTAATGAATACGTTCTTTGTTAATTTGAATATTTGCAGCAATAATGGTATAGTTCAGTTCTTCTAAAACTGCTCATTTCCAGCTGAAGGAAAGGCTTCCGTTGACTACAACTTTTGTCTCTTTTACACTGGGGAGCACATTCTCCTACCTACCTACAAGCTGTCAGTCATTGCTCTGCAAATATCTTGATTTAGTTTCTTTTTGAAACAAACATGTTCAATGATTCCAGTAGACACCGTCACAATTCAATGAACAATTAGGACTAACTTTTAAATAAAACCAGGGAACAAGAAAACGATATTAAAGCTAAGCAAACACTGACACTAGGTTGGAACTATGCAAAACTTGGTTTGATTTCAATTCTTTGCCAACAAAATCCTTTGAGACAGAGAACTTTTGACAATAATACTGCTTTTAAAAACCCATAACCAATTTTTAAAAAGATAAGATTTATTGAATCCCTATTTTGTGCCACTTTACACATACCACACTCATCTGATCCATACAACAGATTAGGTGAGTGTGGCAATGTAGGATAAGCACTGGACTGTTCTGAGTCAGAACTAGCTCAACAACACTTAAAGAACAACAGTCATATAAAAATGCAGAGATGTAGATACAACTGTTTTCATTATCCCCATTTTACAGATCAGGAACTTGAGCCACTCTGACTTGGAGAAACATGCCTAAGGCCACACAATCAGTGGATAGCAAGTAAGGATCAGAATCCAGAGGTCTCATTGGGACTCTCATATACTTATCAGGTAATTCTCTTTGATAATTCCCTATGAGTCCAAACAAGTAGGGTGTTGTTATTGTTAAGTGAATAGCAGCACCATAGAATCATTTGAGGTGATGATCTTGATACCCCAGTCTGCACCCAGACCATCAACTGGGGGTGATACCCAGGTGTGGTGGTGGTGGTGTGCCATGGAGTCAGTTCTGACTCACAGCGACCCCGCATAGAGTTTCTTTATGGGAGCAGAAAGCCATATCTTTCTCCTGTGGAATGGGTGGTAATTTCCAACTGCGGACCTTGAGGTTACCAGCCTGACTTGTAACCACTACCCTACCAGAGCTCTTGGATAGGCAGGCAGCAGCACTTTTTAAAGCTTCCCAGGTAATTGCAAGGGGAGGTCAAATTTGAGAACCACAGCACCACACTACACCATTCTAATGCCTACAAGGCTAGCTTGAAAATAAATGTGATGTGCATTAAGCATCATACTTTGACCTGAGAATTAACATCAATTTAAACTAATTTCATCTGTAAAGTGTATATTAAATTGCTAATTGAAAGTGATCTTAATGTGCCTTCCAGGAGTTGGTTTTGACTCATAGAGACCCTGTATAGGGTTCCCAAGGCTGCACGTGTTTACAGAGACAGAAAGCCTTATCTTTTTCCTGCGGAATGGCTGACCTTGATGTTCACAGCCCAACTTGTAAGCTCCTTTAATTGAAAGTATGACTGGTGATTATCAAAGACTCTTAATAAGCTAGTAAACTACTGCCTCCTCAGAGTTTCTGTGCCCCTAAATGGTATTGTTTCCTAATTTAAAATACAACAAGCTTCCTAGACCTACATTTACTTCCCAAAATAAAAATGGGTACTTAGACTAAATCCCTAGGTGGTGCAGCTGGTTAATGTGTTTGCTATTAACCAAAAGGCTGCTGGGTCAAATCTATGCCTGGTGAACTAACTCTGAAAAATCAGCCATTGAAAACTCTAGGGAGTACAGTTCTCCACTGTGACAGGATAATATCCATGTGCCTACAGGGAAGCCCAGTTAATACCACTACACACAAACCACTAAAGCCAGTGAGAATGAAATAGAAAAATTCTACCAACTTCTTCAACCTGAAAATGATCAAACATGCAATCAAGATGTATTGAGCATTACTGGTGATTGGAATGCAAAGGTTGGGAGCAAAGAGGAAGAATCAGTAGTTGGAAAATACGGCCTTGGTCATAGAAATGATGCTAGAGATTGCATGATAGAATTCTGCAAAATCAATGATTTGTTCATTTCAAATACCTTCTTTAGACAGCATAAGAGACGACTATA
>NW_006408597.1:6193988-6200646 GCF_000296735.1 Chrysochloris asiatica
CCTGACCCAAGCCATGGTATTTTCAATAACCTCATAGGCATGTGAAAGCTGGACAGTGAATAAGGAAGACGGTAGAAGAACTGATGGCTTTGAGTTATGGTGTTGGAGAAGAATATTGAAAGTGCCATGGGCTGCCAAAAGAACCAATAGATCCATTTTGGTAGAATTGCAGCCAGAGTGCTCCTTGGAGGCCAAGATGGCCAAACTTTGTCTCTCATACTTAGGACATATTGCCAGGAGGGGCCAGTCACTGGAGAAGGATACGATGTTTGGTAAAGTGGAGGGTCAGAGAAAAAGAGGAAGACCCCCAACGAGATGGATTGGCCGGGTGGCGGCATCAATGGACTCAAGTGTGGCAACAGTAGTGCGGTTGGCCCAGGATCGGTCAGTGTTTTGGTCTGCTGTGCATAGGGTCGCTATGAGTCGGTGCCAACTCGATGGCACCTAACAACAGCCACCACATATATATGGTTGTTGTTGTTGTTGTTAAAGTGCCATTGAGTTGGTTCCAACCCATAGTGACATTTTGTAGGGTTTCCAAGGAGCAGTTGGTGAGCTTGAACTGCCAACCTTGCGGTTTAAACTGACCTTGAAGTCGAATACTTATCCTACGGCACCACACCAGGACTCCATCATATGTACTGATATAGGTGGCAAAACTAAAGGCGAGCAAAGTACAGTGGTGATAAGCAAGACTGTTGTTGTTGTTGTTATGTGCTGTGGAGTCATTTCCGACTCATAGCAACCCTGTACAGAGTTTCTGAGGCTGTATATCCTTATGGGAGCAGAAAGCCTTGTCTTTCTCCCGCCAAACAGCTGGTAGTTTCGAACTGCTGACTAGGGTAAGTAAAAAAGTATGGATATTAAATTCCATTGTACACAAGCTCAGGCTTATTCCTAACAAGACATTTAAACATGTCTCTGTGACCAGTGGATGAATGCAGACAAGTTTTCTCAGAAACACACCTTTGTTAGTCTCATCAGGGTGCCTTCACAAAACGCATCCAATCAAAACAGTGTCTTCAGAGAAGATACACTGGGCCAGTTAAATTCAAAGCAGAGCGGTCAGTTCAGAAGGTTATGATTACTGTTTGTGAACTTTAAAGGGGTCTTCTTGATAGATCTTCTCAAAGGTCATAGGATAATCATGGGGACTCAGAAGGAAAGAGTTTCAAGAAAACGAAAAACAGTAGTGGTAAGAAAAAGCCAAGAAAGTTACATCGATAATTTTTTTTTTTTTTTCCATCACAACAATACACCAACTCATTCTTTGAGGGTAGTAAGGACTGTCCTGGGAGAATTTCACTGGGAAACCTTAACCCACCCATACTACAGTCCTGATCTTGTTCAGCAAACCCAAAGAACATTGAAAAGTACATGATTTGTGTCCCTCAAGGATGCCAAGGTTTGAACTGAAGAGCACAAAACTCTCTGGGGAAGGGATCAAGAGCTGAAAACATGCCTTCAGATGTGTATAGACCTAGCTGGAGGATATACTGATCAACAGTAGCTTCACATTTTGATATTTCTGTGATTTTTGTAGCAATACTTTTTGACTTATCTTCATATATCGAGTGACCTGCCCTACATTCCTGCTGAAAACCATGAACTACAGTGAGCATCAATGAATTAGGAAAAACTTAGACTAATTCTTCGAAATGATTCCACCACTCATCTGTCAGTTGGTTGTGCCATGGTGTCTTGTGTGTTTCTCTGAAGCTGGAAGCTCTGCCATCTCTATTTGAAATACCAGCAGGGTCATCCATGGTGGACAGGCTTCAATGGAGCTTCCAGACTAAGTCAGATTAGAATAATGGAGAGGCAGACCACTTTTGAATGGTTAGCCACTGAAAACCTTATTAAATAGCAGTGGAATATTGTCAGATGCAGTGCCTAAAGACAGCCCCTCAGGATGGAAGGCACTTAAAACAGAACAGGGGAAGAGCTGCCTCCTCAAAGAAGAGTTAACCATATGACATGAATGGAGCAAAGTTTTCAGGACCTTCATTTGCTGATGGGAAACAAGTCAAAATGAGAAGAAATAGCTGCAAACATCCAGTAATAATCAGAACATAGAATGTACAAAGTGTAAATGTAGGAAAATTGGAAGTTGTCAAAACTGAAACAATGCATAAAGATAGATGTGTGTGTGTGTACAAAACCTGCATATTTGCATATCTATGTCTACACACACAAATATGAGGACTTGAACTTTGGTATAAGACGAATCATAGTAAACAGGGAACTTCCTGGATTCCAATCTGTGTTCCCTTCACCTACATTTGTCCAGAGAAGAATCGTTTTTCAGTTCTCACAAAGAAGCCATATGATCTAGTAGAAACGCTGCTCAAAAGGTTCTGGAACTTTCATACAAAGACAGGACCTGACAAGGGCAGGATGGTTAGAATATATCCTCCCCCTCCACGCCACTACCTAACAACAGCAACAATATATAGGGTATGCTTCCAGATGAGCACAAGGAGAGTTGTCTGGCTCAAATCTTGACCATGGATAGAAAGAAGGGAAATGAGAAAAAACAATCAACAATGAGGATTCACCAGAACCAGCAAAACATGCAGATTTGCAGTATAAATTCACACAGGGTTGTCAGGGTCCCTAATAACCTGGATCAAGCCTCAGTACTTGTTGGATAAATTGTTCTGGAACACAAACCTGGAAGATAAAGCTATGGAAAAAAATGAGTAGACCAAAGCTAAAAATTAATCCACTAATTAATTCACACACACACACACACACACAAACCCAAGAAATATGGTACATTGAGTGACAGCTAGTAGAATCAGACTTACAAAGACTTCAGATACTGGAATGATTGAATTTAAAAGAAAAATAACATATTTTATCTGTTTACAACAATAAGAAGAAAGCTTGAAAATATGAGCAGGAAAAATATTAATATAAAAAACAATCAGGAAAACATTGGAAGAAAAGGAAATAGGTCTAGAAATAAAAAAGATACTGATACTGAAATTTTAAAATAAAATGGATATATTTAACAGCGAATTAGAATATATGAAAAACATATCAGACAAAAGCCAAGAGTTTGTCACAAAGATGTCATCTTTTAAGGAATACAGAAAACCCAGATGAAAGATACAAAACACAAGAATAATTAGTAAGCAAAGCATGTGGCAAACATATGTATAACTGTAAATACACACTCATTTAAAACCAATAATGAAATTTTATGTGATTAAATATTGTTTTAAGATTAAATACACAGTAACAATAGTGCATGGCATAAGAGAGGTGACAGGAATGGAAATTCTCTAAGGTCACTTTGGGAGAAGGAAAGAGATGGGTGGCTGAATTTAGACTCTTGGAAGTGTGTATGCTAACATTTTTAGGATTACCTCAAAATATAAAGAGACATAGTGTGTGGCAAGCTAGCAGAGGAAGGAACAGAATACGGAAAAAAAGATCAATCCAAAAGAATGCAAGTAAGAAAGA
Source organism: Chrysochloris asiatica (assembly GCF_000296735.1). NCBI lineage: Eukaryota > Metazoa > Chordata > Mammalia > Afrosoricida > Chrysochloridae > Chrysochloris > Chrysochloris asiatica. The sequence continues at coordinate 6,197,460 of NW_006408597.1, forward strand.
GAAAAGAAAAAAAATCAGAATAGATAGCAGAGAGAAAAAAACTCCAAAATTACACCAATGTAAATAAATAAACTACGTGATTCAGTTAAAAGTAAAACACCTTTGTTGCTGTCGCTGTTAAGTGTTGTCGAGTCTATTCTGACCCATAACGACCCTATCTAGGGTTTCAGAGGAGTGGCTGGTGAGCTTGAACTGCTGACCTTGTGGTTCAAATTGACTTTGCAATTCAGTGCATTAACCCACAGCGACACACCAGGATTCCCAAACACCTTTAGTCTGCTATTTTTTTAAAAGTGCGGTGGGGTCAGAATAGTGAATATAAAAGCTGGTTGTGTTAAGTGTCATATTAAAGATATTTTATTAAAATGCAGATTCTGATTCAGCAGGTTTAGGGTCTGCAGTTTTACCAAACTCCTAGGGCTTGCAAATACTGCTAATCTTCGAACTGTACATTGAGTAACAAAAAAATGAAGTTTATGATGAACAGACTTAATTTCAAAATGTCCTTATAATGTAGTAAATATAGACTAAGAAATAAAGTAAATGTAATCAAGAGAAAAGCAAAAACAGGTTCACAATCTAACAGCAAGTCCAAATTTAAAAAGCTTTCTTGCTAAAAGTTTTTATAAGTTTGGTGCCAAGTCTCCACAGGGGACAAAACCTTACCTGAACTGATGTGAGATTATTTATAGTCTTCATTTAGCCCCCTTGGTGTGAATATTCATACATTTCACTGCAGCAATATTAATATGCTTGATTAAAGAACGCTGCCTCAAATCCAAATGCATCATTTTTCCTAACTCTGCTCCATGCCCCCTCCTGAAATTCTTAAATTCCAGAATATATTTGTCCTGTGGGTTTTAGCTAAGGACTGTGGACCCACAGCACATTAATTTTTGTTCAGCCTTTGACTAATCAGATCTTTTGTGGTCTTTTTAAAAACATTGTCTCTGAAGTATAAGAAGACTTGTTGTTGTTAAGTGCTGTCAAGTTGGTTCCAACTCATAGCGACTCTGTAAAGGGTTTCCAAGGAGTAAATGGTGAGTTTGAATCACTGACGTCTGGGGTTCAAACTGACCTTGTGGTCAAATGCTTATCCTACAGTGCCAGACCAGGACTCCATATAAAAACAGTAGGAGCAGAGAAAAAAATAACATTATTCAGTAGAATAATAATTATTTTGTCTCAAAAACTGTTTTCTCAGGAAATTAAGAATTTTAGTAAGATCCCAAGCCACTGTTCACTAGGGGTTTTATTTTTGTTACCTGAAAAGAAAATAACACTGACCTAATTTCAGCTTTTTGGCAGACATCTACTGAGCTTCTTACTGAGCTATAGGCAAAGCAATTTCTGTTTGCTGCTACAACAAAAATACCAGAAGTGGGTAGCTTTAACCAAGAGGAATTCTCCCAGTTAAGGGTTGGAATTCTTAATGCAGGGTTCTGGCTTTAGAAGAAGCTTTCTGACCCTGTTGACTCTAGAGGAAGGGCCTTATCTCTTTATGGTTTTTTCTATTCATTGGCTCCTTGTTGGCCTTAATGTGGCATGGTATCCATCTTCCGCCATTTCAGCTAGGCTGCTTTCAAGATTACCTAATTTATTCAAACAATGTGCCCACATAAGGAACATGCATGTGCATATGGTGTGCATGGCATGCATGGGAAACTACTGTGTGAGGCATTGCTTAGTTTGCAAAAACTTTGTGGTGGATGTTATTTGCATCAAAAAGACATTATTCTCTTTGATATCTCAAGAGGTTGATTTGAGACACACCCTACACTAGCACTGCTTCATTAACTTCATATAGAAAACCCACACCCAAACATAATCATAATACAGGTATTGTTGTTAAGTATTGCTGAGTCAGTGCCGACTTATAATGGTCCGGAATAGGATTTCCAAGAAGTGGCTGGTGAGTTTGAAACGCCAATCTGTGGTTAGTAGTCCAGTGCTGATCCTACAGAGCCATTTGTTGTTGTTAATTGCCACTGAGTCGATTCTGACTCATAGCGACCCTGTATAGGGATTCCAAGGAGCGGCTGGTGAGTTTGAACTGATAAACCCAACTTTCAGTCCAGTGCTTAACCTATAGTACCACACCAGAACTCCACAACACCATGTTGTTGTTGTTGCTAAGTGCCTTCCAGTTAGTTCTGACTCATAGAGACCCTGCGTAGGGCTTCCAAGCAACGGCTGGTGAGTTTGAATCACCAACCCTGTAGTTCAAACAGAGCTTGCAGTCCAGTGCTTAATCCCACAACGCTACAACAGGACTTGGGGTTAGGATTTACCATACATATTTTGGAGGGACACAATTGAATGGACAACATCGGTTACACAATTTTTGACAAGACTAACTAAAATATATTTCTATTTATAAAAGGAGTGCCTGGGTGGTACAGACCAGCAAGCACTCCACTACTAGCCAAAAAGTGAGTGGTTTGAACCTGCTCAAAGGTGCCTGTGAAGACAACCTGCTGACTAGAGTCTGCTGACTGGCTTCTTCTAGTTGTTCGTTGCACACATGGGGTTGCCATGAATCAGAACTAACTCACAAGGAACTAAAGACAAAATATAAATTCCCAGTGAAATGCTATTATTATTTCAAATACACATTGAAAAGCACCATCTCAGTAAAAACAAAATTTCAGGTTGTTGGGCTTGAAGTAGTAGCATACAGAGTTATATATAGACATCAAAGATTTTAGAAGAATCTTTGGCTCCACGCAAAGTTTTTCCAAATTGTTCTCTACCTTTGATTCTCAAAGCATTAAGCCATGAGAGATAGCAAAGGTAAACTCCCTACTGACCTGTTCACTTCAAGTCAAACCACACACCTTCATTAATAAAACGTACTCAAAGGCGGCGATAAAGTGGTCCCATGAGTCAGTGCTACATTTGTGCTTTTTGAGATTTCAGCACATTTTATGGAAAGCTTCAAAAACTCACCAGCACAGAAAGAAGATTTACTCCCAAACGTTTACTGTAAACACTCTGACTTCAGTCCATTCAGGAAACAGTTAACATATAAATTAATAGACAAAGCCATGATTTAATAACAAGGCGTTATTTTAAAAGTCAGGTATGATGGTTCATTTGATGTTCAATTTGGCTAAACGATGATGGCCAGATGTTTTGTCAGACACTTGAGAGTAACTACCAACATACAACACATGTATATGTATGT
>NW_006408597.1:6200746-6202145 GCF_000296735.1 Chrysochloris asiatica
ATCCCACCTGAATTTAGAGGTCATCTGAAGAACAGATTTGATACATTAAACACTAAAGACCGAAGACCAGAAGAGTTGTGGGATGACATCAAGAACATCTTACATGAGGAAAGCAAAAAGTCATTAAGAAGACAAGAAAGAAGGAAAAGGTCAAAATGGATGTCAGAAGAGACACTGAAACTGCTCTCCAGCATAGAGATGCAAAAGCAAATGGAAGAAATGAGGAAGTACAAGAGCAGAACAGAAATTTCAAAGATCAGCTCGAGAAAATAAATCCAAATATTACAACAAAATGTGCAAAGATCTGGAGTCAGAAAACCAAAATGGAAGAACATGCTCAGCATTTCTCAAGCTGGGGGAACTAAAGAAAGAATTCAAGTATTGACTTTTGTTATTAAAAGATACTCTGGGAAAATTATTGAGTGATGCAGAAAGCATCAAGAGAAGATGGAAGGAAGACACAGAGTCATTATACCAAAATGAAATGGTTAATGTTCAGTCGTTTCAAGAAGTAGCATATGATCAAGAGCCAATGATACTGAAGGAGGAAGTCCAAGTTGCATTGAAGGAATTGGTCAAGAACAAGGCACCAGGAAGTGATGGAATAAAAATGGAAATCTTTCAAGAAAATGAGGCAGCACAGGAGGCACTCACTCATCTCTGCCAAGAAATTTGAAAGACAACTATCTGGCTGAGTGATTGGAAGAGATCCCTATTTGTACCCACTCAAAGAGAGGTGACCCAACGGAATGTGAAAATCATTGGACAATCTCTTTGATACCGCATGCGAGTAAATTTTTATAAAAGGTAATACAGAGATGGCTGCAAGCATACATTGACAGAGAACTTCCAGAGGTTGAAGCCGGATTCAGAAGAGGCCGTGGAATGAGGGATATCATTGCTGATGTCTGATGGATCTTGGCTGAAAGTAGAGAATATCAGAAAGATTTTTACCTGTGCTTTATTGACTACTCAAATATTTTTGCCTGTGTGGATCATGACAAGCTATGGACAACATTGCGAAGTATGAGTATTCCAGAACATTTAATTGTGCTCATGAGGAATCTGTACATGGACCAAGAACCAGTTGTTTGAACAGAACATGGGAACACTGAATGGTTAAAAATTAAGAAAGGTGTGTGGCAGGGTTAAATTCTTTCACCATACTTATTCAACCTGTATGCTGAGCAAATAATACGAGAAGCTGGGTTATATGAAGACAAACATGGCATCAGGATTGGAGGAAGACTCATTAACACCCTGCAATGTGCAGATGATGCAACCTTGTTGACTGAAAGTGAAGAGGACTTAAAACATTAACTGATGAAGATCAAAGAGCATAGCCTTCGGTATGGATTACATCTCAATGTCAAGAAAACAAAAATCCTCACCACTGGAC
>NW_006408597.1:6203573-6204984 GCF_000296735.1 Chrysochloris asiatica
TACTATGCTAACAGAGCTGTGGTTAGTAGTGCAGTGCTTATCCTACACCACCACACCAGGACTCAATAATCATCTGTATTTTTACCCTAAAGCAAATATGAGAGTGGCGGGGGCTGGGGGAGCAGAGAAGCTAGATTAACAAAAACAGAACACCCAGAATGAAAGTAATAAGAATGCTGATATGACAAATGTAACCAATGTCACTGACCAATACAAGCAATTATCAAATGGGAACCTAATTTGCTGTGTAAACTTTCACCAAAAACACAATAAAGTATTTTGAAAGAAAATCATTAATGCAGGAAAAAGGGAATTTATAACCCTACGCTGCAATCACCAATTATGACCCTTGTAGCCATTGTCACTGTAACTATCACCAAATAACTGGTGGAGTCCTAGTGTGGTGCTGTAGGATAAGCATGGGACCACAGGGTTTGCAATTTAAACTCACTAGCAGCTCCTCGGAAACCCTATACAGGGTTGCTATGAGTCCAAAACAGCATGACGACATTTAACAGCAACAATCGTGGACTAGGGCTATGCAACTATAATGTGTTTGTGACCCACCACAAGGATTGGCTAGCTTGATAATAATGTAAATAAGGTGCATGGTATGCTTTTGGAGTGGTGCCATGCAAATGAGGTATATGGAACTTGAAAGAGGGGATTGGCCAGTTTTGCCATCCTGCTAGGTTTTACAAGAGTCCTCTCAGAAGCAGAAGGGGTGATCTTACTGTCAGCATCAAGGAAAAAGAACTAGGAGTGACACATGCCCTCAAGATCCCTTGGCTGAACCTCCTCGATCCAGAAGATAGAGCTATGACACCAGAGACGGCAGAGAGAAGTGGAGGCAGCAGAGCTAGCAGACAGGCAGGAGATGGTGTGGTGGGCTTTCCATCCCACAGAGCAAGAACTTGAGTGTCTTCAGGCAGAAGGTTGGCTGGCAGCATTGAGTGCCTCTGGCAGAACTCAAAGAGTTTCATAGTACTTGTCCTAGCAAGGCAGAGGTCAAGAGGCCATGTGCCTGAGAAGCCGAGGACCAGAGAGAGTCATACCTGCAGGCATGGCTGAGAAGAGGCTATCTTGAGAACTCTATCCTGAGCAGTCTTCATTCTGAATGATAAACCTGATAACTTCCCTAACAATCGGCACGGCCATGCATATTGTCTGTGAGTTCTGTATAAGCACTGCAGTGGATCAAACCCAGCCAAGAGGTGGAGAGTGAGCGGGAAGGAGGGCTGGTATCAGAATCGGTAAGGAAGGTTGGAGGATGGAGCCATGCCTGATCTCTATGCCACAGGAATCGGTCTTGCACTGATGCTGATGGTGGCTCTCCTCCTCCCACCTGGTGGAATTAGAAGAGGTCAGACAGCACCCCCACACCGGTTTTACACTCTCTTTCTCTTTCAAA
>NW_006408597.1:6207958-6209318 GCF_000296735.1 Chrysochloris asiatica
GAGGGTGGAAAACTTCCTAGTGTATTTTATGAAGCAAGCATAACCTTCATACCCAAACCAGGGAAGGACATCACTAAGAAAGAACATTATAGACCAATATGCCTCATGAGCATAAAGGCAAAAATTCTCAACAAAATCCTAGCCAACAGAATCCAGCAGCACATCAAAAAGACAATACATCATGATCAAGTGCGATTCACATCAGGGATGCAAGGATGGTTCAACATTAGAAAAACAATCAACACTTTCCACCATATGAATAAGAAAAAAGAAAAGAACCACATGATTATATCGATTAATGCAGAAAAGGTATTTGACAAAATCCAACACCCATTACTGATAAAAACATTCAACCATGTAGGAATTAAAGGAAATTCCTCAACATAATGAAGAGCATATAAACAAAACTAACAGCCTACATTACTTTCAATGGAGAAAACTGAAAGCCTTCCATCTGCAAACAGGAACCAGACAAGGTTGCCCTTTGTCACCACTCCTATTCAATTTTGTGCTGGAAGTCTTAGCAAGAGCTATATGGCAAAACAGGGAAATTAAAGGCATCCAAATTGGCAAAGAGGAAGTAAAACTCTCTCTATTTACAATTGATATGATCCTATATTTGGAAAATCCCAAAGACTCAGTAAAAAAGTTACTAGACCTGATTAGACAATTCAGCAAAGTGGCAGGATATAAGATCAACATACAAAAATCAGTTTGATTCCTCTATACCTTAAACAACAGTGCTGAAAAGGACATTAGGAAAGCAATACATTTATAATCGTAAATCAAAAGTGAAGTCAAAAGACTTCACCATAAGAGTAAAAAGGGAACCCACAGAATCGAAAAAATCTTTTGCAATGACACATCAGACAATGACACATGGACTTACTTAAAAAATATATAGGAAACTACAAAACCTCTACAAGAAAAAGACAAATAACCCAATTAAAAATGGGCACAGGACATGAACAGACACTTCACCAAGGAGGACTTCTGGGCAGCCAACAAACATATGAAGAAATGTTCACAATCACTAGCCATTAGAGAGATGCAAATCAGAACAACAATGAGATATCATCTCACGCCAGCAATAACAGCAAATATAAAAAATAGTTGTTGTTGTTGTGTGCCGTGAAGTCGGTTCCGACTCATAGTGACCCTGTACAGGGTTTCTGAGGCTGTAAATCCTTACGGGAGCAGAAAGCCTCATCTTTCTCCCACAGAACAGCTGGTAGTTTCGAACTGCTGACCTTGCGGTTCACAGCCCGATTCATAACAACTACGCAAAAATAGTAGAGGACAATAAATGCTGGCTGGGATGTGGAGAGACTGGGATGCTCCTGCATTGCTGGTGAGATTG
>NW_006408597.1:6209418-6219528 GCF_000296735.1 Chrysochloris asiatica
TTCTTAGTGTGCCAGCTGGATACTTAATAAAAGTGGCAATTATCATATTTCAGTTTGAATTCAGATGGCTCTACTTCTAGACAACATATGCTAATCACTGGTAACATTTCCCCTAAAAAACACAATATATGTAAAAATGCTTGTAGTATATATTAACAAAATCTGACTATTTTAATAATTCTGGCCAGTAATCCCCAATATACTGCACAAAATAATCACAGACAAGATTATTCTGTGATATGTAATATATGAGCTATATAAACACACTTTACTATTGCCATACCTTTGATGAGGCATTTTTTTTATTTTCAAAGCAAGTTTTTTTTTTTTTTTTTCCATTGATGCTTCTCAAGATAAATACACATATGACACATCAACACTAGGGAGATTTCTTTGTGTGTTCTTCTTTAACAACCAAGTAGGTGACATCTATCCAATGATCTCTCAATGTGACACACCAAAGTTGCTTTTATTGTGCCAACCAACGCTTTATCGTTACATTTTATCTCCTTACGTGAATCGTAGTGGCTCAACTGAAGTGGCAGTCTTGCAGTTCTTGCCTGCCAGTGATGCCCCAACAAAGGATTGAAATTCAGTGGAATCTAATCATCACCAAGTATTCAGTTCTGCTTTCTCACTCATTTCTTTTTATGGTTGAAAACACAGAGATAGCAACTTGCCTGAGAATTTCAGTGTGAATATCCCAGTTCAAAGTAAGCTGACAGCATACTTGAAGCCATACTATATTCCCCCCAAACATGCAGCAAAAGAAAATGATTTTTAAACGTCTCTTTTCAAATTAAACTGCCAACTTCTTATTTCAAAGGGATTTCCATCTTATACCCTCTGGTAAACCAACTCCAATAGTTCAAATTCAGTGGCCCCCAATACATTTCAATTCCAATTTTCCACAAACTTTTTGAAGCCCCCTAGAGTCCTGGTGTAGAGCTTTTGGAAAACACTGGAACAAAGGGGATGGTTCAAACCACCCACTACTCAGAAACCCTGTATAGGGTCGCTATGAGTAAGAACCAACTCAATGGCATTTAACAACAGCACTGACTTGGCCATGTTTTCATTGTCCATACTTGCCTTGTATGAGTCATGACTATATGGTAAGCACTCCCTTGCATGTGTCCCAAACTCACCTGCCCATCTCCCTTTTCATATTACCTACGTGGTAAAACTACAACTCTGATTCAATAAAACTATCCTTGAATTCGTTCCCTATTCCAGAGCACTTAACTCAACCTAAAGAAAATACACACCGATATTCGTTGGCCTTGCGTTACAGAGTAACAGTAATCTCAAAGGGCTTTCAGCTCTGCTCAACAGTCCTACTACAGTCCCCTGGCCAATTTATGCTTTTACTGCTAGAAAACCATTTTACATTCCTCACATTTCTCTGATGATCTTGATTCGTATTTTCTTAGAACACAGAAGTGCACAGAAGATAACCAGAGCATTCCCCACAACTGTGGATCTGTGCAAATCTAGACCATGCCATGTCAGCTTCAGGTAAAGTGGCCAGCCCACCACATGACACAGTCCTTACTCAAGGAGATCCCTCCAAGAATCTGCCAATTCCTCCATTTGCTGCACTCTCAATTCCTCTGCTTACTAAAGAATTCCTATCAGTTTTCATGGATGTTATAAATAATTCCAATCTTATAAAAAAACAAAAAAACATTTTCTGACCTTACATCCCAAGTATGTTCTTCCCCACCCACACTCCATAGCAAAAATCTCTCAAGAACTATGTATCCTGCCCGTCTCCCATTCTCACCAGGACCAATTCTGATTGGGTTTTTGACATTGCCATTGTTAATGTCATTGACATTGACATTGTTAATGTCACTGTGTTCTCCATGCTGTTACAACCAATGGTCATTTTCCACGGCTGGTCTCTCTTTCCTTTCTTGGAACATTCTCTTCATGGAGTTTTGGCACATTTAACTTGCCTACTGCACTTCTATCTTCAATGGTTGTTCCTTCTCGGTCCCCTTTACTGGTTCCTCTTCAGTTATACAACCTCTCAATGGTGGGATCACCCAGGACTTCATGTTCACCACAAACACATGGCCACAAACAGACAGCCTCAACCCCTAATGGCAAAATCCCTGGTACAGAGGAAGGGAGGGAGGGAGGAAGGAATTCATGCTTCAAAAATAAAGAGCAGTATTAGACAATTGTATATTTCTTAAGAGTTCCACCAATAACAACCAATATCTTCCATTACCAGTGCAGAAAATGTATTTGATAATAATATACTAGCAAACAAAACACTCTGCTGATATCTCCTTGGTAATGCTTCTAATTTTGAAGGCACTTGATGCAATACTTTTCTGGGCTATAATTCAAGTTTAGCTATATCCAAATCTATTTGAATAAAAGCAAGCTCTGATGTCAAATGATTTCAACTTCAGCCAAAGTTGATCCAGAAGCCAAAGGAATAAGATAAGACTAATGACAGCTAAAAAGTGTTGTGTATACACAATCTGTTTATGACAATTTATGTTATTCTCTTCATAAGAAAATGACAGATAGGATGAAAGTACAGAAATATCTACGGTATATGTTTTATAAATCAGCTTACATAAAAGCATATAAAGTACAAGATTTGTTGAATGTGCAATGGATAGTCTGTTCAGTAATTTTTCACTCAATTCACAGAAAAATGTTAAAAACAAACAAGTAATTAATGTTTGGGGGGGGGCCACATGGATTATGGCTCACCAAAAAAGAGAGCAAGGTAGGGGATCCATGTTCACTACAAAGAAAAGATTATAAACAATTATGGGAATGAAGAATAAATAAAGGAATAGATGTTGGTTGGGAAATAATTTGCATACATACACAATAACTTTTTTATGTTCTTTCATGTTCTACATAGACCTGTGGACATCAACATCCTCCCAATGTCTTGACTTATCCAAGTTGGTTGGTTGTGAAGTGCCGTTGAGTCGATTCCAACCCATAGTGATCCTGTATAGGGTTTCCAAGGAGCAGCTGGTGCGCTTGAACCACCAACCTTGCAGTTCAAATGGCTTTTTAACCTCACCAGCTGCTCCTTGGAAACCCTATACAAGGTTGCTATGGGTCTATGTAGAATATGAAAGAACATAAAAAAGTTATTGTGTATGCATGCAAATAATTATTCAGCCAACATATATTCCTCATACTCATCCAAGAGGAGCTATTAAATCAAATCACCAGAGCCCTTTCTGACAGTGGTTTGAAGACTGCTTCCCTTCATCAGGGGCAGTCTTGGTGGACAGAGGAAAAAAACTCCCTGACACTTCTGAACAGTCATGTCTCTGTCATCATAGAGTGGGAGATTTAGGCAAACAAGGAAGTGGTCAGCTGAACTGCACACACTCAATATGGGGAACACATGCCATGAATGATTGATAATGAAACACCTACCCTTCTCTGCATTCAAAACACAGCACCTGGTTAAAGATACAATATGGTGCTTTGTTTTCAGTACCAGGGTTTTCACAGTTAGATGAGAGTATAGTGGTGTGGCACTGTGGGAGAATGCACTGGACTGCAAGGTCTGTTTGAATCACAAGGTCGGGGGTTCAAGCTCACTAGCCATCCCTCAAAAACCCTATACAGGGTCACTATGGGTTGGAACCGACTTGATGGCACTTAACAAAAACACTAAGATCATAGTGGTAAGGAAACAATGAATCAACATGTGACAAGTTATCAGACTCTCACCCAAACAATGTCCCTGCCCTTCTCCCAGTTTGTTGTTGCTAAGTGCTGTCCAGTCAGTTCCAATTCATAGTAACCCTGTATCGGGAGCAGATGGTGGGCTTGAACCACCAACCTAGTCATTAGCAATCTAATACTTATCCTATAGCATCATACCAAGATCCCTCTGCCAGTTTAAACCTTCTCAAGTTGTATTTGTTGTTGTTGTTAATGCCATTGAGTCAGTTCAGACTCGTAGCAATCTCTGTATAGGATTTCCAAGGAGAGACTGGTAGGTTTGAGCCACTGACCTTGCAATTAGCACTCCATAGCTTAAGCTACAGTGTCACACACCAGGGCTCCCCAAAAATGGGTAAGTGTGGAAATAGTTCAATGCTGAAACTCTTGATCGTTACTCTTGGTGTGTGCCGTTGAGTCCATTCTTACTCTTAGCAACTCTGTATAGGGTTTTTTGAAGAGCAGATGGTGGATTTGAACTGCTGACCTTGTGGCTAGCAGTCCTGTGCTGACCCTATAGCACCACACCAGGATTCCCAAATTGTACTGGGGAATTTTTAATGATGGCCTCCACACAGAAGCATTATAAAAGGTGGAAAACCTGCCTTCCTGCTCTGGTTCCTATAGTCCCTGGCAGGTCTTGGATGAGTGGAGTATTGAGAAGTGGTAGCATGATTTAATTACGTGATGCCAAGCGTGGGTGAATTGCTCTTCAGATGCAGGCTAATGTAATGATCACAATAATCCATTTCACAGACAAAAATGTTGTTAATTAGCAGAAGGGCCACACAGTCAAAAAAGTACCTGTCAGCTCTCAAATGAGGTCATGCTTTTTTCTTTTTATTAAATGGGTTTCTTTCTGTTTCTGTCTATAAGCTAATACCTATTTAACTACTAATCTTTGGAAGCAACCACTGACCAGTTAAAAGACTGCAAACATGTAACAATCTCTCTGAAATTCAGTTTCTTCATCTGTAAAATGAGGGAATTAGACTGGATGATCACTAATTGGTTTTTTTCTTTTCTCAAGTCCTGGTGCAGCAATGTAGGATAAGCATTGCTAACTGCAAAGTCAGCAATTCAAACTCACCAGCTGCTCCTCAGAAAAGCTATGCAGGGTCATTATGAGTAAAAAACCACTTTGATGGCACTTAACAACAACATGGTTGCTAAAAACAATGAAAAAAAAAAACACTTCTAGAAAAATTCTGGCAAGATGGTGGACTAGACAGACACAGACACTCTACAACAAATGAAACAGGTGTAGATGACAGTTCTGGAACCCTGAGGATCAGAAGAAGCTATAGGGAAGTTGATTCAGTGCTTACTAGGAGAAGAGGCTTACCAGGCATGCCAAAAAGAGGAGACAGACAGGTGAGACAGGTGAACTGTGTCAGCCAGCCAGATATAGTGTGGCCATCATGAACGCTTGCAAATGGCTTTGGAAGCAGACTGTGACTTGATAGCACAGATGCACAGCAGTGACTGATGACAAGAAAGGTGTGACTCTTCACTGTTCCCCACACTTCCTGTGACCCACTCTTTTAAACTTCCAATGCAGCAGCTCCTCTCTGAGAGATCAGAGCCAAATGATTGGGAGCTGCACCGTCTCCAGCTGCATCATTGTTAACTGGGTGCTGATTGGACCACTCCCAGAATTGGATTCATGAGAGCCCTGCTCCAGACATGTAGAGCCAGCCCTGGCCAGCCTTAGCTGGAAATATCCTGACTGGTTGTCTCACCCTCCTGGTTGCTGTCTGGGCTTGAAAAAACCTGATCCTGTCAGCTTTGAGGCCTGCACAACCAACTTCTACATTGAGTACCCTGAACATAGTCATCACCCAGGCCTATAGGAACTCCATGCAGGGCCAGGAGTGCCACCATCTCATCCTTCCCCCACCCACCACGTGAACTCCTCAGCAGCAGGTATCTCCTGGAGTTTTCTCTTCTCTAGGTCCAGCACCTGTCCTTGTCTTTTCTACTCATTGTTTTTATTTGTTTATGCTATGTCCTCCTTCTTCTCTTTATCTCCCCTTGTTTTTATCTTTTCAATCCCTTCCTTTGGTTTTCCCTTTCCTCTGTTTCTCTTTCCTCCTCTTCTTTTCTCTTTCTTTAGTTTTCTTTACTATTTCTCTTTTCTTCTTCCCTCTCCTTAATTGTATTTAGTGCTTTTCTTTTTCTATATTTTATTTCTTATTTTCCTCTTCTGTGGTTTTATTTTCTTTCCCGTATTTTCATTGTGTACTTTTTTCTTGCTGTGACCTGTTTTGTTTCACTTTTTACTCCTTTGTTATTTTCTTTTTCACTGTGTTTTCCCATTGTTGTTGTCTTACTGTTGTTGGCTTGTGTGTTTTTCTCTTCTTGCCCTATCTGATGGGGTACAGCAACAGTGTCCTTATGGCAGAGTCAGAATTATACCCTGTGCAGAACCACCCACAGGGCAAGAGCCAATATCAGCATCTATAGCACCTTATCAATGACAGATAGTAGCCAACACCAACCAATCCCATCCTACACCAAATTACACAAGTGGAAAACTGTGCACACAATCTTATTCTCTAATTACATCCACCAGGAGGCAGTTGGTGAGTGACTAAGGTAATACCACAATACACAGTCATCAATTAAATAGAAATAAAACACCACCACAATGTCTTAGCGACAACAGATCATTTCAGTTCACATGAAGAAACAAGAGAAAGTGACCCAAACAAATGACCAAGATGCAGAGCCAGAAAACAATTATGAGAAAGAAAAACCCTTGGAACTACTTGAAAAATAATAATATTTAGCTACCTTAAAGGGATAGAGAGAAAAGTACAGACACACAATAGGATACTACACATCATTGAAGAAGAATAATGAATCTGGGAAACAACTCCTAAAATGGATGAAGCTGGAGGACATTGTTGTTGTTGTTAGTCAGTCACAAAAGGATAAATACTGTATTAGACCACTATTGTATAAAGAGAAGGGTTTTATACTAAAAACAAAACAAAACAAAACAAAAAAACCATTCTTTGGTTGCTACCAAGGTTAGGAGGGAAGGGAGAGGAATTCACTGGTTACAGGGTAGATAGGTGTTAACTTGAGTGATGGAGAAGGCAATAAAAAAAAAAGTTAAAAACTTATTAAAAAAAGAAATTTTACAAGTTTAGAACAAAAACCCATATGGGTAATATATGACTAGTATTTATTATCTTTGGGTTGAAAATAAAAGTAACATAGGTATATTGAGGGGTAGCAACAACCCTAGTGAGGTAGGCACACCATATATTGGTCAACTATTCGAGATCACAAGGGTAGCATTTACCTAAGGACAAAATTCTGAAGGGTAGGCAAAGAAGGAGGAAAGGGAACAAGTAATGCAGAGAAGAAATAGGATAAGTGAAGTTATATGAGGGGACTGCAGTAAAGATGAAATAAGGTGTATGATTCGTTGAATGTGAAACTGAAGATCTGTTCTGTAAACCTTCACTCAATCCATGATTAAATAAGAAGTTTTTAAAAAATCACTTCTTGATACCTACCCTCCAGACACTGTTATAAATAATAAATGAGTTGGTGAATATTGAAAAGATGCATTTGATGACAATAAATAACCACATAGTTTTAAAGTTTTGCCATTCCATTTCAGGAGCTCAGGCTTTGTTTCACAGCTAAAGAAGCAAAGCCCCTATACCAGATCTCTTAAGTTATTTACCACCAATAAGACTAGAAAGAGCGGGATTAGCATAGAGTCCCACTAAACCACCTCAAAATGTGTGTTCAGCTGGTAGTCATTTAATTGCATCAACTTCATAGATAATTTAATGAAGATGATGGCTATTCTAACACAAGTTCTTAAGACATTTGCTGAAGCCACAAAATGTCTCAGAAAACTGGAATGATTACCACCACACCTTCTGCCAGCCAATGTCTCTGCTGTAGACATACTCACATAAAAGGTTATAAGTAAAAAGTTCATAAAAGGACAATATGATAACCAGAACCATATAAAGAATAAGCAAATATCTTCCTCATGGCAAATTTAATGGTAGCCACTCCTAGATGTCATTCCTTCTTCATGGCATCCAGAGATGGTCTGACCCTGAAGCAGGATCAGTATATCCTGCAGGAAACTTGGAGAGAATGTGCGAAGCGAATCCTCCATTAATTGCCAAGTAAGATGAAAATTCTATAAAGAATGAAATTCTGATTTTCAGAACATCCTGAGAACTTGAAGTGAGCAAGGTTAACAGGATGGATTCTTTCTGAAGCAATCAACTTGGTACCAATTATTAGCATGAAAGGAGCCATGGTAGTGCACTGAGTTAGTGCTCAGCAGCTAACAAGAGACAGGTTGGCAGTTATAACCCACCCAGTAACTCTGTGGAATCTTCTATGAAGATTACAGCCTAGAAAACCCTTTGGGACAGTTTTCTGAGTTGGAATCAACTCAGCAGCATACAACAATAATGAGTATCGTGAAAATACAAAATTACTCTCAGGTCCTAGAATGAATATGGTCAGAAGTCATTCATGAAAAATTCATTATTCAAGTTCTCTGTAGTGGTTTAGTGGTGGAATTCTCACCCTCCTTGTGTGAGACCCTAGACCAATTCCCAAGCAATTTATCTCAACTACAACCACCTTGGGGTCATAGAGCTTTGCATGTTGCTATGATGCTATCCTGGCATCATGTCTGGGTTCTTTGTCAACTTGACTAGGCCAGGATTTCCAGAGGTTTAGCAGTTGTGATATATTTATTCCCATGGTGATGAAACCTAATAGTTAACTCTGTGATGAGTGGCTATGAGTAGCCAATCAATTAAAGGGATGCTTCCTTAAGGGTGTGGCCTGCTCCCAATATAATGGACATGTGGGCAAAGCATTTTCCCTCTCTCTTCCATTTGGAACCTGGGATTCGCAATTGTAAGTCATTTTTTATGATAAGCTTTATATATATATATGGAGCTCTGGTAGTGTAGTGGTTAGGAATCGGGCTGCTAACCTCAAAGTCAGTAGTTCAAAACTACGAGCTGTTCCACAGAAGAAAGGTGAGGTTTTCTGCTCCCGTAAAGATTTACAGCCTTGGAAACCCTGTATAGGGTCACTATGGGCTGGAACCGACTCCACAGCACATAACAACAGCAACAACATTATATATATATATAGTGCTGTGGATTAATGCACTAGACTGCAAAGTCATTTGACCACAAGGTCAGCAGTTCAAGCTCACAAACAGCTCCTTGGAAACCCCAGATAGAGTCGCTATGGGTGGGAAACGACTCAATGACACTTAACAACAACAAGTATATACATATACATGTTTAACTGATGTGTATCTCTAGAAAACCTGGCCTAAGGCACCTGGTTACAGGGAGAATTCCAGGTGAAGATGAACTAAGAAGAAAGGCCTAGAGACCTCCTGAAAATCCATCAGTCAAAACCCTATATATCACAACGGTCTGATCCTATTGTACCTGGTGGTGCCCTGCCTGAGCAGGAGTCACCTTGTTGACAGCAACTGACAATGACTTAAAATGAAAACATTTAAGGGAGAAAAGGTGACAGATAGGGAAGCAAAACTTCCAATGTAATGTCTCAGCAGTGAGTATCGTAATGAGAAGTAACAGCAACAGACAAATCCATGCAGCCTGAAGCCAACTGAAGCAGCAGCTCTTCTGGAGCAAATGTACTGGGAAATCCCTGGGTGGGACTTGAGCAAGAGGACAGGACACACTCTATTACACCCTTCTTGTAGCAACCACACCCTTGACATGTCACAGAGTAGTCAAAAATATACCTATAGGTAACAAACATGCTAAGCAGGATTTCCTTTTTTTATACAGAGGCTATAAATCTGAATGCCAGTACAGGAGATGGTGTTGCATTTATTACAGGTAATATGAGAAGGATATGCAATTGTTGGGAAAGATTGTGAAATTTTTGTGGCAAATTCTGAACACAAACATCATGAGGATGCTTCTTTGACAAGCTACCATCTGCTTACAAATGGAAGTAAGACATAACAGCGGGAGGGTGGGGCTTGATGGCAGCTAGGGCAGAGGTGCAGTGAAGTTTGATTTCAGCCATACCACAGAACACCAGGCAGAGCAGATCCAGGGTAGAGCTCCAAAACCTGGAGATATATATATATATGAGTATTTAAAAAGTTTGAAGGCTTATAGCCAGAGGAACTTGAAGCAGAAGTAAGAAATAGTGTACTTTTGAATCTGCCAGGCTTGGTGGCCCAAAGCCCACAACTTGGGCAAGACCAAACAGCAAAACCAAGCAGGAGAGCAAACACACCATGGAGAAAACCCGCGGGAACCTCGGAGCAAAAGTGGACAATACACTTTGTGGGTTTTGCTTTTTCTGATTTCCTTTTTCTTTTCTTTTCTTTTT
>NW_006408597.1:6224942-6232487 GCF_000296735.1 Chrysochloris asiatica
GGGGGGGGCATTCTTTGCTGGTTACTGGGATGTGAGGAGGGGTGAGGGGAGGGAGGGGATGGTGGAGCACAGGGCAGGGAATAGACCAGGATAGCTTGGGTGTTGGGGAGGGGGGCAACATACAAGAAGCGGGAGGGGAATGGAAGAACAATTAGGCAGGTTTGCATGGGCTAAGTGGGACAGAGGTAAATAATGATGTATGCACAGCCTTGGAGCAACAGGGCTCTGGGATATAGGGATTGAGACATGGTTAAAATGGGGAAGGTGGGGGGAATAATGTTAAGATGCTTAGCTTTCTTTTAAATCTTGGTTTCCCTTGCATAATATTATAGACACTTGAGGGGGAGAGAAAGGAATAGCCAGAAATATCACCATAGAAATCTTATAAATCCATCTTATGCCTATAACTGATTGGAATGCCTAAAATGGGGCTACAACATGCCCAGTGAAGGAAGCTTTCTTCAGAACCTCTGCATTACATAAAATCATAGGTGAAATCCTGAGCTCCATCCAGAATCTTCTGAGGTGGGAAATTTCTACTTG
The DNA here is from genome assembly GCF_000296735.1 of Chrysochloris asiatica. Classification (NCBI taxonomy): domain Eukaryota; kingdom Metazoa; phylum Chordata; class Mammalia; order Afrosoricida; family Chrysochloridae; genus Chrysochloris; species Chrysochloris asiatica. Next base: position 6,225,486 of record NW_006408597.1, read on the forward strand.
AAAGGACAAGCAGACGAGTCTGGAGTGGCTAGGAAAACAGAAGACAATTTCTTGAAAGAAAGACCGACAGGAAAAATACAAAACCATACAGGCAGACCGACTGATTACTACAAGAACAAGCAAGTTGCTCACCCAGGAGACACCAATGCAAGTGGTCAGGTCCCCTCAAGGCAAACCCCCTTCCAAGGCTAAGACTCAATGGGAATACATGCTCTGATTGGTGACCACATTAGTTACCAATAAGGGGAAGTGAGGGAAAAACAGCAATGAAGCTGAGAGCTAAGCCCTGCAACGTTCAATAGACTCCTGTGAACCCAGGATACTATTCCACTCAGTAGTATCCAATCTGTCTAGGGAATAATTGTTATCAGAACTGATTGTGAGGGTTGGAAATGTAAAGGTAGATTTTTAAAATTTTTTTTTAGCAAGGATGGAAGTGATTGACTTTGTAGTCTAGGAGTGTAGATCCCTGAGACCATAAAGGGAGAAAAGCAGACAGCGGGACCCTACCCAGAGAAGCAGTGATGCCTGAGATGGAGGCAGAGAAGATGACGTGGAGAGATGGAGCAGTTGGGGACTTTAGACACAGAGAGGGAGAGGGGCTGTGTGCTGACGACCAGGGGGCAGGCTTGCAGGGTATACCCTTTGATTGGTTGATGACGCATGGAGGGGATTGTAACCATGGTAATGAAACAATATACGATAGGATGAATGTAAAGCTAATGTTCTCCCATGTAAACCACCAAATAATTCACAATAAGACATTAAAAAAAAAAAAAGACTTAACTGCATATTGTGTTCCATGTAGACACGCTTAATTGTATTACAGATGATTGCAGATGTAGAACAATATGACCAAAATTTAAAATACACAAGCCAAAATACCAGATTTCTTGGTAAACTCCTAATTTTGGTGAGGAGGGAACATTCATTGAATAAAATGTTTTAATGTATGTACACATACATTTATTCCTCTGGACATGACTTTAGAAATATTTCTTATGGCTTCAGAAGCCACTGTCAATGAAAGCCATTGATTTGCAGGGATGGAGAACATGTTTCTGCCAAAATTTATAACATCAATCATGAACCAGACAAAATTATCAACTTAAAACTTAGCCTGCTATATTTGGCCAACCATTTAATTAACTCACTCCTAGTGTGATGGCTACGGAGTGTCGCATTGCAGGTTAACGTGCTGGACTGCAAAGTTGGTTTGAACCAGCTGCTCCTCAGAAACCCTATACAGGGTCGGAATCGACTCAATGGCACTTAACAATAACAACAGCAATGTGATGGCTGGGAGTTCTGGTTTTGGTGTCATAAGATAAACACTTGACCACAAGGTCAGTTTGAGCCTCGAGGTCAGTGGTTCAAACTCACCAGCCTCTCCTTGGAAACCCTATACAGGGTCGCTATGGGTGGGAACCAACTTGACGGTACTCCACAACAGTGTGATGGTTGGAACTGCAGTTGCCTTGGCAGGACCAGACCAAATAATTTGGTGGGCCTTATATGGCTCATGGTCCGGACGTTTCCCACCCCTGTTTTAGGGTTATATTTGTTGTTGTTGTTGTTATGTGTCGTGGAGTTGGTTCCGACTCATAGCGACCCTACACAGGGTTTCCGAGGCTGTAAATCTTTACGGGAGCAGACCGCTTCATCTTTCTCCCACGGAGTGGCTGGTAGTTTCAAACTGCTGACCTTGCGGCTCACAGCCCGATTCGTAACCATTAGGGCTATATAAGAACAACAAAAATATGTAGCACATTTTATTTTTTGCAAACTCAGTTTTTAATAAAAAAAATTCTCTATGTACAGTTTATGAGAGGAATGAGCCACATCAAAATCAACTGTATCAAGCCAACAATAGGCACATTTTAGCTTTATCTTTGGCTAACTGTAGAGATGGGTATATCAAAGAAAGTTACGTATATACAAGTAAAGTTCAATATTTTAAGCACACAGTAAGCCATACTGTACCTCTCTGTGATTTACCACACAGAAACACTGAACTTGCCATTCATTACCTTGACTGCCCAGCAGCCCAACCTCCCCTTATCTGGCACAGCATTTCCCATTGTTGCTCTGAGGCTGAGCATCACAGCGCCCTACCTTCTGTATACAGTTAATCAATCCACAGGTGAGCATGTAGCCAAAACTAGACTCAAGCCTTCCCAGCATCGTCTATTCAGGAACTGGGATCAACAATCCACTTCCTTTCCAGCAGTGAAGCTATGACTAGTAGCATGAAGTGCAAACAGCCAGTGACAGAAGAATGCTGTTCTACAGAAAGAGAGAAAGGCCTAGGGCTGTTGTGGAGAGAAGTCTTAGTACCCCAGCTACACCCCTGCACTGGTCTTTGTTACATAAATCAGTAAGTTCCCCTTTGCTGGCCTGAGCTGCTATTCTCTCTCTTGCAACTCAAAATGTCCTGAATCATCATAAACCAGACAAATGAAACACATACATGCAAAACTGAATGACAACATCCGTTTTGGGTTACAAACCCTTTAAGGTTAGTCACACCTGCACAGGTGTCCCAGGAATGTGCTCAGAGTGCAGCTGATCCAAAGGTCCACAGGGATGCAGTGGATTTGGGCAGGAGATGAAAGGCTGTATTTGGGTGGGGAGAGAATCATCACCATCTTCTATACTAAGGGTGGGTGCTGTCCAGCCCGCTGGACATATGGTGGTGGTGGCTGTGTGCCGTGGAGTCAGTTCCGACTCATAGCGACCCTGTACAGGGTTTCTGAGGCTGTAAATCTTTACGGGAGCAGAGCGCCTCATCTTTCTCCCACAGAACAGCTGGTAGTTTTGAACTGTTGACCTTGCGGTTCACAGCCTGATTCGTAACCACTACGCTGCCAGAGTTCCTTGCTGGCCGTATAAGCCCTGCTAAATCATTTGGTCTGGTTCTGCCAAGACCAATCACACTGTTGTTGTTAAGTGTCATTGGAATCATAGCAATCCTGTATAGGGTTTCTGAGGACCAGTTGGTGAGCTTGAACCACCAACCTTTCAATTCAAATTAACCTTGCAGTCCAGCGCATTAACCTTCAGTGCCACACTAGGACTCTGTTGTTGATAGTTGTTGCTGTTGTTAAATGCCATTGAGTCAATTCCAATCCATAATGATCCTATACAGGATTCCCTAGGAACAGCTGGTGGGTTTGAACCGCTGACCTTGTGCTTTACAGTCCAGTGCTGATCCTACAGTGCCACATCAGGACTCCATTGTTGGTAGTTATATACTGTGGAGTCAGTTTGAATTCATAGCAACCCTGAATTGGGTTTCCGAGGATGTAAATCTTCACAGGTGCAGAAAGCCTCTCTTTCTCCCACAGAACCGCAAGTAGTTTCAAATTGCTGACCTTGAGATTAGCTGCCCAACTCGTAATCACTACACTCCTAGAGCTTGGGGTGAATTAATTAAATGTTTGACCAATATAGCAGACTAATTATTTTTTTTAAAAACAAAACTCAAATTTTATTAAAAAAAAAAAAAGACCAAGCTTACTGGTCAGAAAGAGACAAATGGACTTGAGATATGGCCCAAGGCCACCTTCAGGCCTGGAAAGGAGCTCACCCTTGTGGCTCTTCAATTTTCAGCCAAGCAGTTGTTGCTGTTAGGTGCCATCGAGTCAGTACCATAGCAAGCCTATGTACAACAGAATGAAACAATGCCTGGTTCTGGGCCAACCTCACAATTTTTGTCATGCTTGAACCCATTGATGCTGCCATATTACCAATCCATCTCGCTGGGGGTCTTCCTCTTTTTCTCTGACCCGCTACCTTATCAAACATGATATCCTTCTTCAGCAAATGGTCCCTCCTGACAATATGTCCAAAGTATGAGAGATGAAGTTTGGCCACCCTGGCCTCCAAGGAGCACTCTGGCTGCACTTCTTCTAACACACATCTGTTGGTTCTTTTGGCAGGCCATGGCACTTTCAATATTCTCCTCCACCACCATAACTCAAATGCATCAATTCTTCTACAGTCTTCCTTATTCACTGTCCAGCTTTCACATGCATATGAGGTTATTGAAAATACCATGGCTTGGGTCAGGCGCATCTTAGTCCTCAAGCTGACATTTTTGCTTTTCAACACTTTAAAATGTTCCTGTGCAGCAGATCTGCTTAATGCAATGCATTGTTTGATTTCTTGACTGCTGCTTCCATGAGTGTTGATAGTTGATCCAAGAAGAATGAAGTCCTTGACAACTTCAATCTTTTCTCCGCTGATAAGAATGTTGTTTATTGGTCCAGTGGTGAGCATTTTTGTTTTCTTTACATTGGGATGCAATCCATACCTAAGGCTGTGCTCTTGATCTTCATCAGTAAATATTTTAAGTCCTCTTCACTTTCAGCAAGCAAGGTTGTATCATCTGTGTATCACAGGTCGTTAATGAGTCTTCCTCCAATCTTGATGCCATGTTTTTCTTCATCTAACCCAGCTTCTCGTATTATTTGCTAAGCATAAAGGTTGAATAAGTACAGTGAAAGAATACAACCCTGTCACACACCTTTCTTAATTTTCAACCATTGAGAGTTCTCATATTCTGTCTGAACAACTTCCTCCTGCTCCATGTACAGATTCCTCATGAGCACAATTAAGTGTTCTGGAATACTCATACTTCACAATGTTGTCCATAGCTTGTCATGATCCACACAATCGAAAGCCTTTGCTTAGTCAATAAAACACATCTGCAATGATATCCCTAATTCCACAACCTCTTCTGAATCCAGCTTGTACCTCTGAAGTTCTCTGTCAATGTGTGGTTATAGCCATTTCTGTATTTCCTTTAGTAAAACTTTACTCACATGGGATATCAAAGATATTGTGATTTCTGCATTCCGTTGGGTCACCTCTCTTTGGAATGGGAACAAATATAGATCTCTTCCAATCAGCTGGCCTCCAAATTTCAGTTGTCTTCCAAATTTCTTGGCAGAGATGAGTGAGTGCCTCCAGTGTCATCTCACTTACTTGAAAGATTTCAATTTTTATTTCATCAATTCCTGGTACTTTGTTCTCCGATTTATATGGGGACAAAACAATTAAAGTATGTTCACCATGGAATGATCAACCGTTTGAGATTAAGGCAACATTTATCTTAGAACAAGGTTCAGAAGGGTTGGGAATGTGGGAGTGTAGCCACTGAGATGAACTAAGTGCATGATTTGATGAGTGTGAAACAGAACATGTACTCTGTAAACCCTCATTCAATTCACAAGAAAGAGTTTCAAAGAGTAGATTCAGCCAAGAGAGTCCTTTGAGGCTGTTCTACTCTGTCACATGAGACCAGTAGGAGTCTAAATCAATTCAGTGCCACATAACAACAATACCCTAGACATGGTAGGCAATCACTCCCTATGTGATGTCTATTTTGGGATACTCTACTAGGAAGGAGGGTACATGGTCTTTCTGTCTTCTTGGACCTCAAACTTGCTAAACCCCTATCTCTGATACCAGACATTCATTGAACCCAACTTCATTAAACTCTCTTCTTATCTTCTCCCATCCAAGTTTCCTCTTTACCAACTCAAGGAAGTCTTTGTCTAGACTCTTAATCATAGCAGGCTCATTTTTAAGTTGATAACTTTATATGGCCCACGAATGATGTGATACATTTTGGCAGAAAAAAGTTTCTCCACCCTGCTCTATACTAAAGGAATGAACTTTAGTATAGAGAAGATAACATATGTGCCAAACCCTGGCAGGCTTGTTGAAATCTCACTCCAAACAGGACTAAGTTTATAGGTAGCTGTGTGATTCTATGCAAGTTGCTTAATTTCTCTGAGCTTCAGGTTCCCTCATCTGTAAATGAGAGTATTAACTACATTTCAGAGGTCTTCTTACAACATAAGTTTTCGCCAAGGGTGATCCTAGAACCGCATGCATCATAACCACCCACCATTCTTGTTACATTCCAGATTCTTGCAAAAACAATCAGAGACCCATAGTTATAAAAATAAATGAGTCAGCAATTAATGTTGTTGTTAAGGGCTGTTGAGTTGGTTCCAACTCATAGCAACCCTGCATAGGGTTTACAAGGAGTGGTTGGTGAGTTTGAACTGCTGACCTTGCAGTTCAAACTGACATGTGGTCCAGCACTTATTCTACAGCACCACACCAGGACTCCTAGCCAAGCACAATTGCTAGTTTTCAATAAATAACTTTTATTGACTACTTACCATTTAATCCTATCAACAATCACACACAGATCCCCAAACAGAGGTTACTGAACTTGAAATTAGAGGCAAGAATTTTTTTTCCCAAAATAACACAAATATTATACTTTGGAATGAGGAAAAAACATTGACAGTATCAAGTTATTCTGAATGTGTGCTTGCTTATCATGGTTTTTACAATCGAAACCAGGGGTTCTCAACCTTGACCAAACATGAGAATTATCTGGAGAGCTTTTAAAAGCCCTGCGTTCAAGGCCATATTCTACACAAATCAGTCTCTGGAGGTGAGGTCCAGTCATCAGCACTTTTAAAAGTTTCCCCAGCAGGTTCCATTGTGCAGGCATAGTTATAATATTTTTAGGGAGTATGTGGAAAGAATGCCAACTGCACAAAATGAGAGACAGAAGAGAAAAACATAGCCATCCTTGAAATTAAGCCAGCATGCTTATTTCATTGTTTCCTAGCTTCTACACATGAACGGAACCAAATATTTGTTTCCTACTTTTTTTCCTAAGTGATAGACAAAATACTTGAATAGGCTTATCAGTAGACATACCCATGAAACTTACAAAAGTTCATAAATCTGAAAATGCAAAAACGTGGGTCAACAGTATCCTTTTTGCACCTCTAGTGCAAGCTGATATAAACAGTCTAAAAAACATTTGCACATGTTCTTTTTTTTCTTCAATGTTTTTATGGTGAATTGAGTGAAAGTTTACAGGGCAGATCATCAGTTTTACATTCAACAAATCATACACCTTGTTTCATTGTAATGATTATAATCCCCTCCATGTACCATCGGTTAGCC
>NW_006408597.1:6232587-6233959 GCF_000296735.1 Chrysochloris asiatica
AGAAGAGCAAACAGAGAAAAAGGATAAAAAAAAACTTTAAAGAAGGTCTAAGATTCATGTTGGACAACATGAAGAGGAATAACAAGAATTATCGGCATTCCAGAACAAGAAGAATCACACAAGCCACAGAGCAAATAGTTGAAGAGCTGCTGGAAGAAAAATTTCCTAACATCCTGAAAAGTGAAAAGATAAACATTCAAGAAGCTCAACAAACCCCAGGAAGGATAGACCCAAAAGGAAAATCACCAAGACATATTATAATCAAGCTCTCCAAAATCAAAGATAAGGAGACACTCCTGAAAGCAGCTAGGGAAAACAAAAGTGTTACATACAAAGGCAAACAAGTCAGATTAAGCTTGGATCTCTCAGAGAAACCATGCAAGCAAGAAGGCAATGTGGAGACATATATAAAACCCTGAAAAAAAAAAACAATTGCCAAGCAAGAATCCTATGTCCAACAAAACTATCCATCAAATACAATGGTGTAGTCAAACATTCCAGGATAAATAGAAGTTAAGGGATTTTGCCAAAGCCAACTTTGTGCTACAAAACATCCTAACGGGAGTTCTGTGAACTGAGAAGCAACAAGAATGGACAACAACCAGAAATTGACATACATGGCAACAGCTCCCAGAATTAAATCGACAGAAGGAAGAGTCAAGAACAAAACAAAACTATGAGAACAAACTCAGAGAATCCGGGAGGTCAGTCTGTGATCAAAACAAATACAATGTAAAAGAAGGCAAACACATAGGAACAGATATCTAGATGGTGAGAAGGTCAGGTAAATTACAGGATAAAATATACTGCACTAAATGCTGAGAAAAGTTAATGGACTATAAGGCAACCTCAAAGAAAATTAACATTTCACAACATACCAAGAAAATTAAAATCCAAGAAGAACATGGAAACATTAAAACTATGAGGAAACTCACAACAAAGAACACAAAAACCATGGACTCAACAAAGGAAAATACACAAAACAAAGAAAACAGCAACAACACACACACACAAAAAATACAACAGCAGCAATTAATCCATGCCTATCGGTAATTACAGTGAATTTAAATGGATTAAATGCACCAGTTAAGAGACGGAGAGTGGCAGAATGGATAAGAAAACAAGATCCTTCAATATGTCATCTGAAAGAGACACATCTCACACACAGAGAAAAGAACAGATTAAAAGTTAAACGATGGAAAAAAAATAATACCAAGTGAATTGCAAGAAAAAGTGAACAGGAGTAGCAGTACTAATCTCTGATAAGATAAATTTTAAGACAAAAACCAGCATAATAGATAAAGATGGACATTATCTCATAATTAAAGGGACAATTGAACAAGATGACATAACCATAAAAAATATCTTTGCT
>NW_006408597.1:6234059-6246127 GCF_000296735.1 Chrysochloris asiatica
ATTTTTGTTACAAAACTTCTACCTTTACAATTGTGACAGTTGCAATTAGTCATGATAACAATTACTCACTATTGAATCTTAAGAATCTTATCCCCATCTCTTTTTACCAGACCAATCCAGACAAGATGAAAATTATTCAATGGGGACTCTATCTTCCCCCTCCCCCCTCACACTCTTAAACTAAACTCCCTCTTGAAACCTTGTAAGCCAGTCACTTTGTGCCTTTATCACTCCCTCATTTTAGGTAGCCAATGTCTAATGTTGCCGGTCCCTATCTACCCTGTGTACAGAGGGGATAGCATTGATGCTTGATGTGAAGACTCCTTCCCACTCTGATGGTATTTAGAGCTACTACCTCCATGAGTATAGGTCAAGTTCATCTAATTGTAACAATTTACCCTCATTTCCTTTAAAAATTGTTTTGTTTTGTTTTTTATCTTCCTCTAGTCTAGTTCTGATCATCAAGCCATCGAGGCTAGGTCAAATGGGTACTATCTGCAAGTTTGAGTGTTCTTGTACCTCTCCCCTCACTTCATATCAGCTGGATGCTTCACTCTCAGCTCTAGCCCTCTGTGGCTAGGTCCTTGTCCATGGGCTCAGGTTGCACATGTTCTTGGTAAGTTTAACAAGCTCATAAATCGCACACACTCCAACATAGCAGTGGTTGCTATTCAACCTGTAGATATATAGGCCTAAGTAAGAATTGCAAGGTCGGTGGTTCAAACTCACCAGTCGCTCCTTGGAAACTTATGAGTTGAAACCAACTCAAAGGCACTTAACAACAACAACAAAGGAGCCCAGTAAGTGTTCGGCTGCTAATCAAAGTTCAGGAGCTTGAAATCCATTGAGCAGCTCCACAGAAGAAAAGACCTGATGATCTGCTCCTGCAAAGATTACACCTTAGAACACAATTCTGCTTGGCCCATAGAGTAGCTATGTGTCAGAAGCCACTTGATGGACAACAATCTGCTACCTCTATCTTTAGGTAAGCACATCCAAGTCCACATACTGTTCTACAATTAGGTATATACACACAAAGGAAACCCTACATAGGTGCATCAGTAGACATACTGAAGCATTACAAGCAGACCCAGTTATAGAAGCAAAAAACTGGAAGCAACCTAAATGTCCTACATATTCTAAGACAAGAATATGACTTAACTATAGTTCTTTCACCATACTTATTCAACCTGTATGCTGAGCAAATAATACGAGAAGCTGGGCTCTATGAAGACAAACGTGGCATCAGGATTGGAGGAAGATTCATTAACAACCTGTGATATGCAGATGATACAACCTTGCTTGCTGAAAGTGAAGAGGACTTGAAACATTTACTGATGAAGATCAAAGAGCACAGCCTTCAGTATGGATTGCACCTCAGTGTAAAGAAAACAAAAATCCTCACCACTGGACCAATAAACAACATTCTTATCAATGGAGAAAAGATTGAAGTTGTTAAGGACTTCGTTCTTCTTGGATCAACTATCAACACTCACAGAAGCAGCAGTCAAGAGATCAGACGACATATTGCATTAGGCAAATCTGCTGCACAGGAACTTTTTAAAGTGTTAAAAAGCAAAAATGTCAGCTTGAGGACTAAGGTGTACCTGACCCAAGCCATGGTATTTTCAATAACCTTATATGGATGTGAAAACTGGACAGTGAATAAGGAAGATGGTAGAAGAATTGATGCCTTTGAATTGTGGTGTTGGAGGAGAATACTAAAAGTGCCATGGACTGCCAAAAGAACCAATAGATCTGTTTGGGAAGAAGTGCAGCCAGAATGCTCCTTGGAGGCCAAGATGGCTAAACTCCGTCTCTCATACTTTGGACATGTTGTCAGGAGGGAGCAGTTGCTGGAGAAGGATGTCATGCTGGGTAAGATGGGGGGATCAGAGAAAAAGAGGAAGACCCCCAACAAGATGGATGGGCCAGGTGGCATCATTGATGACGTCAAGTGTGGCAGCGGTAGTGAGGTTGACCCGGGATCTGTTTCATTCTGCTGTGCATGGGGTCGCTGTGAGTCGGTTCTGACTCCATGGCACCTGACAACAACAAACAACATAGCATATGCTGGCTTTGTTAAGTGCCCTTGAGTCAATTCCAACTCATAGCAACCCTGTATAGAGTTTCTGAGGCTGTAAATCTTTGTGGAGGTAGTTGGTAAGTTTAAAGTACTGACCTTGTGGTTCACAGTCCAGTGCTATGGAGCATATGGGCTACACTATAATTTAGGAATAAACTGGTATTATCACAAAGCAAAATATTCCACAGTAATAGTAACTGTATGGATGAGTTTTAGTAATATAACGTTTAATTAAAAAGGAAATCTCAAGAGATTCCATAACCCAGTTATGATGCCTCTTCATAAAGTTCAAAACCAGGCAAACTGGAAGAATGCATTGCTTAAATATACATACATGTAAAAAGAGAGGACAAAAGAAGAGAATGGGAAACAATGTTTAGTATGTGGTTACTCCTGGTGGCAGATGGTTGGGAGGCCATGAAAAAAGGTCAAAGAGAATTACAGAGATAGATGAAAGTAATAAGTAATACTATGATTCTTAGATTAGCCACTGTAGTCACATGTTTTCATTTTAAAAATAAGTAAAATAAGGACCAATGCACAGAGAGTTGATTGTGGCATGCCACAAACCAAGAGTTGATATTTTCCTAATTATATGTATTTGTTGTTAAGTGTCATCGAGTCGGTACCAACTCATAGAGACCCTGTATAGATTTTCTAAGACAAGACTGGTGAGTTAGAATCGCTGAACTTGTGGTTCAAACCAACCTTGAGGTCCAGTGCTTATTCTACAGCACCACCCAAGCATTCCAAAAAAAAAGACAGGGGAGAGGAAACTCTATCAGTAAAGACAAGATCCAACCCTACTGAGAAGGAAATACAAGGGGCTTTCAATGGTTCTTGTTAAAGTCAAGAACTTAATAAGCTATAAGCATTCCATCTCCCAGATTCCATAATGCAAATATTCCATTTTAGAATCTCAAATTCTGCAGGTCAAAGCACAGAACAGTCATTTTAAAGCCAAGTGGCCCTTTTATTTCACCAGCTAAAGGTACTTCAGGTTGGCAAGTTAGTGTGAATTGGTATAAAGGAAGAAAAAGAAATCTATCAAATAACAGACAAAGAAATGAAAGAAACCCAAAAACATCTACACAGAGACTTCTAGTCCAACAGTTCTTAGTGTTTCATTAGTTTGTTTTTAGTTTTTAGAATTAGACTCTTCATATTCCCATAAAAAAATTATTTCCTTTAATCTTTGATATAGGAAGCATCAGGCACAATGGCTCTATTTGTAGGCTGGAAAGGGAGGGATCATTTATATTTCAGGATACCCTTCACCCAAAAAACAATTGCTAACAGTTCTGGAAATTGTAATTCTTGCTCTCCCACCTCCACTTTTACAATATGAAATATATCTGAACCATTTTGCCTTATCTCAATTTCCTCCTTTTAAAGCCAAGTGACAGGCTTAATTCTTTTCCATTAGAAACTTTTGAAAGTATGTTTTGACTTTCGGGAGCATTTCAATACATAAACAGAAGGTCAGCGAACCTGATAGGCAGCTGTCAGATACAGGACAGATTTGTCTAGTATTTGAGTCAGCACATTTTTTTAAGATCAATTTCAAAGAGGAATTTTGAAGAGAATAATTCTCCTACACAACAGGGCTCTTATTAATTTGAAGACAGCATCTCAGTTTTACCAAAAATAAATTCTAAACTCCTACATTATATGACATAAAATGAAAACAGAAAAATAGGTCTGCCTGTAGAAATATAATGGCCCTTAGTAGTGATTTGCAAACTCTGAGTGCCTATAAACCTTCAGGAATCATTTAACATGTTGACCGCTAACCAAAAGGTTGGTGGTTCAAGTTCACCCAGAGACATCATGAACAGAAGACCAGGTAACCTATACCACTGTGAAACTCACCAGTGAAGACCCCAAGGGAGTATAGTTCTACTCTGATTCCCAAGGGAGCATCATGAGTTGGGGTCCACTTGAGCATAACTGGTTTTGGTTTATAAACCTTTTGGGGAGCATGCTAAAACACAGGTTTCTAATTCTCATCTCAGACCTACTGAATCAGAAACTGGGATTAGGATCAAGAAGCTACATTCTTAAAAAGCAGTTGATTCGATTCTGATCCGAGGCCCTTGAATCACACTTTGTAGAAAATGCTGCCCTACAACTTACAATGAAAATCTGAGAGAACATCTGCTCTGTCCTGGACACTAACCCCATCAGTTCAGACTCATGGTTATTCCACATATGTCAGAGCAGAACTGTGCACCATTGGATCTTTGATGGCTGGTTTTTCAGAGCCACATTACCAGGCCTTTCTTTGATGGTATCTTTGGGGGAACTCAACTGTCCAACCTTTTGGTTATCACGTAGTTGAGTGCTTAACTGTTTGCACCACCCAGAGGTCATTGTGGACATGAAACGCATTGCCGAGGACCTCTGGGGGTCTGAAATTACACTCACTTAATTCCATCAATAAGTTGAGATGCTCTCCTGGTCTTTGGTACTTAATATACTTGCAAAAAAAAAAATCTCAGTTTTCTTATCGGCAAAACCTGAGTATGATTTTCAAGAAATTAAACAAAAGCAACAGTACTATGTTGGACTAGTTTTAACTACTTGAAATTGCTACTTTTCTTAGCTCTCCTGACGTTGAACTTGGATAAATCATTGCCAAGTGATGCCATTGAAAGCTCCAGAGAGAAAACTTCCTCATGCTGGAAATCCATTTATTTGAGACCTTAATAGACTAGGAAACTTAAGCAGGTATGCTTCCCACACGCCTCTGCCCTGTTTGCAGTCCAAGTGCTACAATAAATCCCACACATCATCTGGTATCAAATTTGTCCCGAGTGAACCTTCTCATCACTGCAGCAAGACATCAGGGAGAAGTCGTTCACCAAGTTATTTGTCTGTATTGATTGCATGGAGCTTTCAAAAAAAAAAAAAAAAAAAAAAAGTACATTACAAAAAGTGGGGAGTGATAAAGGCAAGGAATTGCAATCCTTGTGTTCTACGCAGCTATCTATCAATCAACTCCTTTAAAGTTTATGACCAAACGCCACAATCACATGTTCTTTGTAAACTACCAAATGTACTAAAAAATACCTAAGAGTATGGTCCTTAGATTATAATACGATCAGGAAGACTATTCTTTTAAGTAAAATGTGCTCTTTTGACTTAGATGTAGCTTTCTCTACTCTCTAGTGCTAGAAAAGTTTTTCTGATGCTTTAAGGACATCTCTCAGTCTCCTGCCTGCCTCCTCCCTCCCCCACCTGACATTTGCGCAGGTACCTAGAGGGCCTTCTTTTACTTTCAACCTTACCTTCCGTTAGAGGGAGGGAGCCATCCCACTACAATTTCTATATTGACAAGAATATATATAAGCAGGAAGGACATGAGAGCTGGATGGGGAAGAGAGAAGGTTAACAACATTGGGTTTTGGTCTGTTACTCTGTTTTACTGAGTTGGGAAAATCAGTGGTCTTACTTCTCAGTGATTTAGTGATAAGAACAGATCTTATAGCTCACATACTAAAAACCATGACAGTATCTCCTGCTAAGCTAATACCTTTATCTCAAAGTTTTCATTTTGTGGAGTCTCACCATGAGAAAAATGTCACAGAAATGAAGCATTTTTTCCTCCTAATAGAAAATGACTGAAACCTATGATTAAGATAAACTGCCCACATGCCTACACACACACACACACACACACACACACACACACCAAGAAACTGACTTTCAAGTTTCCTTTTCTTAAAAGAAGTCCATTATCTCTTTGCCTGTAGTATAGCAAGCTTTAAAATTATTATTCTAGTATTCCGCATGTTATGAGGGGGTTCAAAAATTTATAAAAAAATGGAATTATAATGGAAAATTTTCACAAATTTTTAGAAGTGTTCTTATAACATTCTCTTATCTTATTCTTCAATTCTTTTATTTCTAAACAGCTATTGAGTTACAAGTTTCAATACTGTTTTTCCATGAGGGTTAGTGTCCGGGACAGAGCAGATGTTCTCTCAGATTTTCATTAAATTAAGAATATTTTAATTTCTTGGAGACTGTAACTTATCATTAACTCTACTCCTTTGTCATGTGATACATTTGATTCTGAGTGTCTCACTTTAATATTACCAGCCTGCTTTCTCTTTACTTGTATATGCCTCAAATCTGTGTGCCCATCATTATCAACTTTGGTGTCTTTGGTTCAGGTCCTTCTGTTATAAGCAACATGGGGGGCAGATATTGTTTTTTAAATTACACTTGAGACACTATAGCTCCTAATAGAAAACTGAACGGTGTTTTACCAGTATCATTGCTTATCACTGTTTCTTATAGATATCTTCACTTTTTTTTTCTTTCAAAAGATACTTTAAAAAAATAATAGAAATTAGACATGTACATAAAGGATATATATATATATCTGGTGTAGTATAGTGGTTCCATGGGAGAAAGATGAGGTTTTCTGCTCCCGTAAAAATTTACAGCCTTGGAAACCCTGTACAGGGTCTCTATCAGTTGGAAATGACTCCATAGCACACCACCATCACCACCATATATATGTGTGTGTGTGTGTGTGTGTGTTTGAGTGCCATTAAGATGGTTCCGACCCATAATGACCCTGTATATCTATTCACACAGGGTTTCTGAGAAGTTGCTGGTGGGCTGGAACCACCTTGTGCATCTACGTAAACTTTAGGCAATTTCTACATATATTTCCGTGTATATATACATATAGTTCTATATATATATGTGTGTGTGTGTGTGTGTGTGTATAGAAATTGTCTGAAGTTTATAAAGGAATATGGGGCAAAGGCACTTAGCAACAACAACAATGGGGCTGAGGCAAGCTCTCTCTCTCACACACACACACATATATATGTAGAACTATGTGTATACATACACAGAAATATATGTAGAAATGTATGTGTTGGTGGTGGTGTGGTGCTGTGGGTTTATGTGTCAGACTGCAAAGTCATTTGAACTGCAAGGTCAGTGGTTCAAGCTCACCAGCTGCTCTTTGGAAACCCTATACAGGGTTGCTATGGGTCGGAATCAACTTGTTAAGTGCTGCCCAGTCGGTTCAGACTCATAGGGACCTATATAAGGCTATATAAGGTTTCTGAGAAGTGGCTGGTAAGTTTGAACCACCAATTTCAGAAACCTTATAGAGCCTTATATAGGTCCCTATGAGTCTGAACTGACTGGACAGCACTTAAAAACAACAACATGTTGTGGTCCAGTGCTTATCCTACAATGCCACACACACATATATAATGGTTTGCTTTGTTGTTGTTAAGTGCCATTAAGTTGGTTCTTACCTATAGTGACCCTGTATAGGGTTTCCAAGGAGTAGCTGGTGAGCTAGAACCGCTGACCTTGAGGTTCAAAGTTCAGCACATTAACTCACACTGCCACACCAGCACTCCTTAGTAGCCCCATATTCCTCTACAAACTTTGGGCAATTTCTGCTGATTCTTTATCAGTAAAAAAAGGTTTTAGGTAACATCCTCTCCTTTCCTCTAATTATCTTTCATGCATACAATCTTTTATTGTTTACCCTTAATCACGTGGTTTTAAAAGTACATTCAACTATGCACTACGCAATATGAGAAAAGGTATCCCCTTAGACCTCTCTCCACTCTTCCAGCCCCTTTAATCACTTCAATTGTATCACCTATATCATTCTTGATACTATGTCAAGCTTTAGAACATTTCTTTATTGTTCATTAAATATAATTTATTGTGGCACTATGGGTTAATGCACTGGGCTGCAAAGTTGATTGGAAATACAAGGTCGGTGGTTCAAACTCACCATTTGCTCGTCGGAATCCCTATACAGAGTGGCTATGGGTCAGAACTGACTCTATGGCACTTAACAACAACAACAACAAAATCCTGTACGTATTATGTGTATTGTACATATTGTATGTATTGTATGTTGGCCAATTCTAAAAATGGAAAACGAAACAAAATATTTCCAGTATTGTGATTAGGTAATGATTGTTATTCACTATACATCTGGATCGTGAGACTAGATCCGTTGGAAAGAAGATGTAATTTTTTGTTACTATACCAGTTCTAAGCATCAAAGTCCAATGTATCATTGTGTTCATTGTTACTTTTAGCTGCCAACACATCAGTTCCCACTCACAGAGATCCTGTCTAGGGTTTCCAAGGAGTGGCTGGTGAGTTTGAACCACTGACCTTGCAACCAAGTGCTTTTATCTTACAGCACCACACCATTGTAGTCTGTTAAGGAAGCCCTGGTTACATAATGGGTTACATGTTGGGCAGCTATCCCCAAGGTCAGCAGTTAGAATCCACCAGCCACTCCACAGGAGAAAGGTGAGGCTCTCTGCTCCCATACAAATTTATAGCCTCACAAACCTGACACAGGGTGGCTATGAGTCCAAACCAACTAGTCGGCACATCATCACAATCATCATAGTCCATTAATGACACTAGTTCAGGTTTCTACTCTAGTGACATAATGGTTAAACACTCAGCTGTTAACCAAAAGGTTGGCAGTTCAAACCAACCCAGCGACTCTGTGGGAACAAAGACCTGGTAATGTGCTCTCATAAAGATGACAGCCTAAGAAACCTTCGGAGGCAATTCTATTCCATCCCACAGTCAGAAGGAACTCCACAGCAGCCAACACCACCCCTAACACTGTAGCTATTTTTTTTCCTTTGATTTTTAAATAAATTCTTTCTTATTTTAATAAATGAGGAAGCCAAGAGTAAACATCTTTGTCTTGAAATTGTTGCGTGTCCTTTTAGCGGTTCCCACTCAGGGCAACCCTGTATAGGGTTGCTAAGGGCACAAATACACATTTATAAAAAATTCCCTTATTAATTCCGGACTTTCTATTAATAATATTGGTGGTGGTAGTGGTGGTGGTGATGGTGATGGTAATGTGCCGTGGAGTCCGTTCTGACTCATAGCGACCCTGGTTTTTAAGGCTGTAAATCTTTACGGGAACAGCAAGCCTCATCTTTCTCCCACAGAGTAGCAACTGGTAGTTTCAAACTGTTGACCTTGAGGTTAGCAGCCCAACATGAAACCACTACACTATTAGTTGCTCAATATTTAATGACTCAGGCAACCTAAAATGTAATATTTGCACAGACTTTGTGGGATGATGGGAATATAGAGGTTTTTAGTGACTTTTTTTTTTTTTTTTTTAGCTCTTTTCTATTTTTTAAAAAATGTTTGCTGTTGCCATGTGTTGCTGGTGAAATGAAAAAGTTTAATAGACAGGATAGGAGTCATGTGGATTTAGTCTATTTTTTTAGCAATTGAGAAAACAATTTTATATCTCTATTTCCTCTGCTAGAGAAGAGCTATTCTGAACAAAGGGAAAGTGTCCCTATAAGGGAAGGCAGTGCACAGAGAGCACAGCTAAGCTGCTATTCCCAGAAGCCAGGGAGAACCCCTGATAAGGCCGCTGGTGGCAGAAAAATGTCTCAATACCTGGTGGGAAGTGGGATGGCCATAAATCTCCATTCTGATTCAAAAGGAAAATCAGCCCATTTTAGACTGCTGCATAATTATACTCTCTTTCTGTTGAGTTGGAGGAGACAGAAAGCAGTAGGGTGCCCAGGAAACTGCACAGCTAAAGAGGTACTTTCCACTAAAAGGACATGGGATGGAAGTCGTTTACTCTCTCACCTTCGGCAGAGAAGACACAGGAGTTTCAACACTTGGAGAAGTGGGGTAAGGACCTCATTTATTCAGATCAACTCAGCACAGACTAAAAAAAATTGTGGTTTTAAAGTTCGATGGAAAGTCAAGGTTCAAGTGCCATTTGGTAACTGTTAACGTGAACACATTTAAAGATGGGTGACAATTTAGCTTTGCCATCCATCTTCTGGTTTTTCATACTATGTTTGCTTGTTTGCTGCTAAAATGCTAGAAGATATGCCATTAACTACCAGCAGAATCACCCAAGACAAACAGCTCATAATGGAACTGCTAGACTAAGACAGAGGTGGAAGAAAGGTCTGGCAATCTGAAACAGAGCCAGTGGAGATGCTATAGATCACCACAGGATAGTGTCTGCTGAAGGGGTCCTGGTGTGCTGCTGTAGGAAAAGCACTGGACTGCTAACTGCAAAGTTGGCAGTTCAAGCCTACCAGACACTCCTTGGAAACCCTATACAGGGTAACTATAAATTGGAGTCGACTCGACTACACTTATCAACAACAATGACAACATAGTTCTGAAAGATTAGCCCCTGTAGGTTGGAAGGTACTCAAAACACAGTGTGTGCAACAGTGGAACTTACCAACAATTATGAGGAAGTCAAAGGACCGACAAGTTTTGGTTCTATTGACTACAACTAATAACAACAACAGTAATTCAAGTATCATTTACCATAGAGCACACTCCTATTTAGGAGTATTCGGAAGTAGGATTAAGTAAAAAGAATCTGAATCTACATTCTCTCAGGTTTGGTTTACTTTGCCTGGGGAATTCCTTGATGGCAGAACATGCGATCCTGACCCAGGACTATGTGGTAGCTTACCTCAGAGAAAGGCATGCTACATACATGAGACAGTGACCACATCTGAAGTCTGCAAACTCCAACCATGATGCAAAGACAAAGGTCAAATATCTCAGTGGGGATGGGTACCGGTGCTGCCTCACGGATTATCTCAGGTGACTCCAGAGTCCCACTGCCATAGGTAATGACTCGTTCTTCTCCCCAGTGGCCTCATTCGTAACTCACTGCTCCTTTGCCCCATTCTCTCAACCATCACGTGACTGGCTAGTGACTCTGATACGGTATCTGCATGATGGAGTTCATGAATGTGAGTCACTAGAATGGGACATAGAACCCACTCATCAGTTGTTTGACTTTTGTGTCTTCATGTGTCAAAGGGGAATAATACTTGCCAGGTTTGTTATGAGAATTCAAGAAAATAATTCACCTAAAGCCCTTAGCACAAGGCCAAACACATACTCAACAGTCACTAAATAACTGACCAGTTTCTGTTGGTTCCATTACTCTTTCTAGAAACAATGCAATTTAATTCTATCCTTCTATGGGTTAATAATCCAAAGCAGCAAAGAGGAAATCCTAGATACCAGTTTTCCAGAGTAGAATATTATCTGGGACAGGTTAATATTATAATTCTTAGTGTACATTATGTTATAATCCTCACGAACAATTGCCTACTCAATTTACTGCTAGAGCTGATACTTTATATAGGAAGCAAAGAACACAGAGATTTACTTTTTGTCTGACCAGTAGTTTGGCCATCAGAACTTCCAACAAAATCATAGAGCCCTAACTAAGGTGAGGAGAATAAAAGTTTTATTGTAGTGAATTCATCTTTATTATTTGTCAATTTTGGAAGGTTATGTGTTGCTCAGTATACTGTACAACTGAAAATGAATATGATTTCAATACAGACAAATTTTCTGCCAAGTTTAGTTAGAGTCAAAGAGCCTTGCCCTATATGACATTTGTCCTAGAATTCCCTGCAGTCAGCTAATGAATTCTGAGGTACTAATAATGTCTGAAAACTATAGTCAGGAGAGATATTACTAATGTCAGTAGTTTCTTTCCACAGGAGTGGGGAAAGGAAGGGAAGAGACCCCTGTTCACTATCTCTCTCTCACACACATACATGCACACACACGCACTATGCCATACACTGGAGCTTTCCAGCCTTCTTTTTCTGCATCGACCCAAACAAGCTACTTACCTGAAAAACAAAAACACTGCGAAAACAAGATTCTTTGCTGGTTACGGGGATGTGGGAGGTGTGGTGAGGGGAGGAAGGGGAAGGTGGAGCATAGAGCAAGGAATAGACACAGGATAGTCTGGGTGCTAGGGAGGAGGGCAATACAAAGAATGGGCAGGGGAATGGAAAAACAAGGTGGATGGGAAAACAATTAAACAGGTTTACATGGGCTAAGTGGGACAGAGGTAAATAATGATGTATGCATGACCTTGGAACACCAGGGCTCTGGAATACAGGGATTGAGACATGGTTGGAAT
>NW_006408597.1:6247394-6257236 GCF_000296735.1 Chrysochloris asiatica
AGGCAGAGACATTGACGTGGAGAGATGGAGTGGCTGGGGACTCTAGACCCAGAGAAGGAAAGGGGCTGTGTGCTGATGACCGCGGGGCAGGCTTGCAGGGTATACCCTTTGGTTGGTTGATGACGCATGGAGAGGATTGTAACCATGGCAGTGAAACAATATATGGTAGGATGAATGTAAAGCTAACGTTCTCCCATGTAAACTATCACATAATTCACAGTAAAACATTAAAAATAAAAACACTGAGAAAATAAGCCCTGAGTTGGATGGTACACTCTGCCTAATTGATGTCTTCGTCTTAAAGTCATGCAAATGATGTATAATTAGAGAATTAATTTTAGAAACAAACACTTCAGGTTGCCAGACATAGATTAAAAATAAAATTGTGGACATGAGAATTTAAAAATCAGTTAAAGTAAAATAAAATGAGAGGTCTGTGTATGTACCATATCCCAAAGTCTAAAACTGAAACTTAAACATTGAATACAAGGATGCTTCAAAAACTTCAGGGAAATATTTCACTATCTTTTCATTCTATTTTTTTATGAACATTTTTGAAGCTCCCTTGTATAGGATCAGTTAAGAAAAATAAAATCTGGAAAATGTATCTGTCTCAAATGATAGACTGGCAATTTGAAAATAAATAAGTACATGTGTGTAGATACACACACATATATACATACATATATACAAGGGGGCTTCAAAACATTTGTGGAAAAATTCCATTATCTTTTAATTCCATTTTTCCATGATTTTTTTTAAAGCTTCCTAGTGTTTGTGTGTGTGTGTTGTGTGTTTTCCCATAGAAAATGCTGACTCTAACATTTAGACCTCAACAACCAAGAATGGAAGGGGCACTAGTAGCAAAATGGGTTACACATTGGGCTATGTGTTGAACTGCTAACCACAAAAGCAGCAGTTTGAATCCACTAGCTGCTTGGAACTTAATGCTCCTGTAAAGATTTATAGCCTCAGAAACCTTACACAGGGTCACTATGAGTTAAAACCGACTGACTCCACGGCACAAATCCACCAACCAAGAATAGAAGACACCAGTAAGACTTTAGAACACAGAAGAACATACTGAATAGAAGAGACTCAAGAACTGAACAGAAGAGACTCAAGACCCCTGACCATTTCAGCACTACCAAACTCTCTGGAAATTCTCCAATAAACACCTTCTATCTACACACACCCAATCACACAATTACACATTCATAAAGGTTCGCATTCCACACATTCTAGGAGATTCCGTGAACAACTGTCTTCTGAGGGTAAGATGGCAGCATTCATTTTGGTTCATTAGAGCAGCAAGACCTCTGGGTACACTATTCAACTTTGATTCAAGCCTCCACTACCGACTTCCTCTTATCTTAGTTTTCACTCATCTGGTCTTTTATGGCTCCAGCTAATATGAGCAACTCTATAAATTCTTTCTGTTAAAATATAAAAGTGGATGAAAGCAAGAAACTATGGACAAAGCAGCCTGGCACTTCTTCAAACAGATAAACATAAAACTACTATATGACCCAGCAGGTAGGTCCACTTCTAGGGATATCCCCCAAATAATGGAAAGCCGGGATTCAAATAGATACTTGCCCACTTCTGTTCACTGCAGCTTTATTTGCAATAGCCAAAAGGTGAAAACAACCCAAGTGCCCATTAGCAGATGACTGGGTAAACACAATGTGATCCATACATACAATGGAACCCTTTTTAGTCATAAAGAAAAATGAAGCTCCGATGTATACACAACATGGGTGAATTCTGAAAAAGCATGCCAGGTGAAATAAGTCAGACACAAAGGAAAAATATTATATAACCCCACTTTTATGAAATACCTAGAATAGGTAAATGTATGAAATATTTAGACTAAGCAAAAGCATAGAGACAAAAGTGTAATAGTGGTTACCAAGGACTTAAGGAGCATGGTTTGGCAAGGGTACTGAATTTCTGTTTGGATGATGAAAAAACCTTTTTTTTTTTTTTTTTTAAATATGAGGGGGACTTTAAAGTTCACAGAAAAAAGTACTCGACTATCTCTCAATTCCATTTTCTATGAACTTTTTGAAGCACCCTCATTCCGTCCTCGTTAAGTCTGGGAGTCCAGGAAATGAAATGTTTCCTGGAAACACAGAATCAGAGGCAGGGCACATGGCTGCTGGAGCCTGAGTCAGGCACGCCTAGAGCAGTGGGAAGTAGGAGGGGAATCAACCGAGCATTATGAGCTCCACCTAGAATGAGTTGTGGCTCCGTCACACACAGTTTGTGCCCAAAATCAGAGGAAAACATTTTTTCACAAAGCTAAGAAAACATTAGTATTCTTAATATATAAGGAGCTCAAACTAATTGAAAGGAAAATTTGTAATATCTAAACAGAAAAATGAGCAAAATGCAAACAAACCCCAGAAGAGGAAAAATTAATATGTAAATGGAAAACCTGCTTAGTCTCAGTAATATTCAAAGCAATGCAAATAAAACATAACATAATTTTGACCTATCAAACTAGTAAAAGTAACAAAGATAATATTCAATATGGAAAAAGGACAGTGCAATGGATAATACAACATTTGATGCAAAATAAATTGGTAAAACGCAGAAAAAGTTCTAAAACCATTCATACTCAGACCATTTTTTACCTAAAAATTCTTTTCCCATTAAGGTATTTACAGGAAATAGCATATTTTAAGGGTCTGTAAAACTTTGCCAACAATTAATGTTCCAGATCCATATTTATAATAAGCTTCCCCAATAGAAAAAAGACTATATAAGCAGCTCTGTATGACAATAAGCAGTAGATACAGTTAATATAAATATGGCAGAATCATGGATTAGAATAATAAGGAGCAATGGGAAAATAACTAAGGATTTAGCATGAAAACAAGTTCATTATAAAAACCCAACTGACTAGTGACCAAATTGAACTGTGTACAGAGAACATTGAAAGATAAACTATTTTGTACACATTATACAGATGATGTTGTTAAGTGCCATCGAGTCGATACGGACCCATAGCGACCCTGATAGGGTTTCTAGGGAGTATATAAAATATAAAGGAAACATCTAAAATGTTAACAGTCATTATTCAAATTGAAAGGACTACAAATAATTTTTATACATGTGGTGGTGGTGGTGGTATGTCGTGGAGTCGGTTTCAACTCATAGAGACCCCACATACGGTTTCCGAGGCTGTAAATCTTTATGGAAGCAGAACGCCTCATCTGTCTCCCACGGAACAGCTGGTAATTTCAAAATGCAGCCCAACTCATAACCACTATGCTACCAGAACTCCTTTTTCATACGTATATATGTATATGGTAGGAGCTCTGGTAGCGTAGTGGTTACGAAATGGGCTGAGAACCTTAAGGTCAGCAGTTTGAAACTACCAGCTGTTCCGCGGGAGAAAGATGAGGCGTTCTGCTCCCGTAAAGATTTACATCCTCAGAAACCCTGTGCAGGGTCGCTATGTGTAGGTTCCGACTCCACGGCACATAACTACCACTACCATGTATATGGTATGACGCTGTAGGATAAGCTCTTGATCATAAGGTCTATTCGAATCACAAGGTTAGTAGTTTAAACTCACCAGTTGCTCCTTGGAAACCCTATACAGAGTTGCTATGAGTCAGAACTGACTCTACAGCACTTAACATGTACATATATTCTACTGTAGGTATTCACTAGATTTATGATTTGAAAAGTATTAAGGAAAATTTACTTCCCAGTAAAACTCTTGAGAGTAGGCAGATAAACAATAAAGTTCTTCAAAATTTATAGTTAGGCAAAATGCTATAATAATCTCTATTCTCAAGACATTTTACTTTTTCATATAGTAGCATTATTGAATAAAGAAATGCTATTTAAAATCTTTATTTTTACTTCTACCAATAGGATCCCTGGTGTCGTGCTGTGGGTAAATGCGCCAGACTGAAAAGCCATTTGAACTGCAAGGTTGGTGGTTCCAGCTCACCAGCTGCTCCTCGGAAACCCTATACAGGGTCGCTATGGGTTGGAATTGACTCAACGGCACTTAACAACAACAACAACAGTGGTAGCAACAAAGGAGGAGTCTGATTCCCTGACTTCCCAATCAATCAAAGGCTTTTCTGTTGTCCCACACAGGTAGGTATAAAACTTGGTCTTTCAAAGGGAAAATAGACATTTTTTTCCCATATTCCTTTTCCACATATGCATACACAAATATTAACACACAATGTTTTCATACTTCCAAAACTTTTATTTTTAATAACTATCATCAAAATTTACAAATAAGTGGGAAGCGTGTATAGAAATGTATCAAGTACTATATTTGACACATGAAGGGCTCATTCAAAATAAACATAAACCACATCCACTGCTTCCCACCATGGTATTTGGGCAAGGACATAAAAAGGTAATCACAAAATAAGCAACTTAAGAACAAATGTATGAAAAATATCCAACCTTATTGGTAATCAAAGATAATGTCAACTGAGACACAGAAACTGTTGGTATGATACTTATTTTGTCTTTCAATGTAGCAGAGAAAAATAATGAATGGTGACAATACAAATTGATTCACCATTGCCAGTTAACATGTAGATTGCTATCATTCTTTCAGAAAGCAATTTGATAATATATCGAAAAAGCTTTAATGGGGATTTTACCATTTTACTTTCTCATAAAGCTCCTTCCCCTTTCTCAATGATTCATTCTTTCATCCAATGCTTATTTATCATCTATTATGTTCAAGTTAGGGAAGGCGGCATTAAGTAAAAAGGCACAGTACCTATATGAAACTTAACAGTGTGGAGACAAAAGTTAAGTGCTAAAATGCCCATTCAACTCCATAATGATGTAGATGTTGTGTGCCATTGAGTCAGTTTGGCTCCTAGTCACCCAACGTAAAGCAGAACAAAACACTACGTGGTCCTGTGCCATCCTCACAATCATTCCCACATCAGAGCCTAGTATTGCAGCCACTGTGTCAATCCATCTGGTTAAGGATCTTCTTTTTCACTGACCCTCTACTTTACCAGGAGGCCTGGTGTGGCACGGTGGGTTAATGCGCTGAACTGCAAAGTCAGTTTGAGTCAGGTACAGCTTAGTTCTCAAAGTGACATCTTGGCTTTTTCTACTTGAAGATCTTTTGCTGAAAATTTGCCTAATACAATACATTGTTTGATTACTTGGGTGTTGATTGTGAATCTAAGAAAAATGACATTCTTGACAATTTCAGGCTTTCTTTGTTTATCATAATGTTGCTTATTGGTCCAGTTGTGAAGAGTTTTGTTTTCTCTATGTTGAGGTGTAATCCATACGCAGGCTGTAGTCTTTGATCTTCAACAGTAAGTGCTTCAGTCCTCTTGAAAAAAGCAAAGCAAAGTTATAGCATTTGTATACCACAAGTTATTAATTCATCTTCCTCCAATCCTGATGCCTAATTCTTCTTCATATAGTCCAGCTTCTTGGATTAAGTGCTCAGCATACAGACTGGATACATTTGGAGAAAGGACATAGCCCTGATGCACCCCTTTCTGTGTTAAACCACGCAGCATACCCTGGTTCTGTTCAAACAACTGTCTTTTGGTCTATGTAGAGGTGACTCTTAAGCACAATTTTGTGTTCTAGAATGTCCATTCTTTGCAATGTTATGCCAATCTTACTGGTAATCAAAAATAATTTGTCATGATCCTCACAGTCAAATACCTTTGCATAATCAATAAAACACATAACAAACAAACAAACAAACAAAAAAAGCCCAGTTTCTCTGTTGATATGCCACAGACATATAACATATAACTTAAGAAAACTACACACTAGAGGACTTTAATCTAGTCTGGAATCTATAAAGAATAATTTAAAGGATAAGGTGAGGATTAGTGCCCTTCTCAGCATTATTAATAAAGAATTATTAAATTAGAAGCCAAAAATAGAAGAGCCAACTCTGTAAACTCTGGTATAGATGATATTCACTAGAATGTGATCCTAGTCATCAAGAAAAAAGAGAAGGAAAAAACCATGATATCTTCAGTAGCAATCTGGGGTAGTCTTTAGGACTCTTCTCAAACATTCCAGTTCTTGTCCTTCAGGACATACAGTAGGACTGCAATTGTAGGATGGCCATGAAACTAGGTTTGGCCAAAGAATGCTGTATACTTGCTCTGGGAAGACTTTGCAAGAGTTACCACATTCCCTTATTCTTCTTTGGTGACCAAGCACTGGTACTGATATTGTGGTTCCTCCAGCATCAGTATGAGTATCTGGATTTGAAAAAGCCTAGTTTCTCTGTTGATCTGCCACAGACATATAACATAAGCAAAAAATGAAGCTTTGTTTTAAGTCAGTAAGATCGAGCTGATGGCACAACATAACCTAATCCATCTAGATTGATCTAGTGTCTATTCCATGGGAAAAATACTATTTAGTTTTTTTCAGTTTAAAAAGACACAATAAAAAAAATCATGTATTCTTTGAGTAAAACACTATACACACCTTACTTATAGGGGAAAAATAAGCCAGAATTAACACATATCCAAATATTAATAATGATTATCTTTTGATGACTATGTGAGATTTCCTTTCTACTTTTTGATTTTTTTTAGATAAGCATGCATTTACAGATTCTATCTAGTGGGTAAAATGGCATTCTTTACAGAACATGGATATCACAATTAGACATTTTAGAAGGAAACTCTACCATTTAATAGTTGGAAATTTTTCCAAAAAGAAGAGACTATCACTTTACCTAAATGTTCTCCCTTAAAAAGTGGGAGTTACTCGGCCAGCATTTTAACCTCTCCAGTATACATTTTCGCTTTCCCACAAACTTACAATCTAACATTGTGTATATTTCATTCTGTGCAAACTAGATTCACCATAGAAAGATTTTGTTGCTAAAGGTTCTTATTTTTTTCTCTTTTTTAGATTCCCAGTGTGATACCTAAATGCTATTCAGGCCCTAGAATCCATACCAGCTACAAATGAATCTAATTAAGACTTGCTTTATTTAGGGAACATCATTGACCTGTTTTACTCAGAATAAGCTGTTACTAGTCAGGAAAAAAGGATTCTACTTTTGGCTATAGAACCTATTCCGCAGGGTACTTGATTTCTGCCATATTCTTCACACTCCTTTTGCCATTAAGGGAGCAATATTGCTACCACAAGATGTTTCCAACTAAATCACAATGGCATGAACAAAGTATTCCCACATATCTTACAGAATGGTATATAATATTCACATTGCGTTGGAAACAGTAATAGCCTACACCTATATCAAAACAGGAAAAAAATCAGATATAATTATGAAATGCTTTCTAAATAATCATACAATTTAATCACTTTATTGTTTTCTAATTATAAGGAATTCTGACTATGATCACATAAAACATAAAAAACAAACCCTTATAATAACTGCAATAGGGTTCTGTGTCAACTTGACTAGGCCAGGATTTCCAGAGGTTTAGCAATTGAGATGTGTTTATTCCCATGGTGATAAAACCTAAAACAGGTATAGTTAAAACTCTATAATGAGTGGCTATCAGCAGACAATTAAAAGAATGCTTCCCTAAGGATGTGGCCTGCTCCCAATATAGTGGACACATGGAGGGACTCTCTCTCTTCTGCTGGGGACCTGGGACTCTACAATTGTAAAGCAATTCCTTGATAATACCCCTCTCTTTATGTATATACATATATATGTTTCATTGGGTTTTCTTTCTCTTGAAAACCCAGCCTAATACAATAACTAATTGTATTAATTATATTAATTATTTAATCCCTATTGACATCAATCAAACTATGCATTTTCCTTTAGTTAATCTTTACATGATATATTTTGTTATTGTTCTATTTTTCATTACCTTTTACATATATTTTCTGAAAGTTGTTTTGATCTGACAATCTGTCTTTTCACTGGAACATTTAGCCCATTTACATGTAATGTAATTACTAATCTATTTGGTTATACATGTAACATTGTATGGAATGCTATTTGTTTCAATGTTCAATTTTCTCTTCTCCTTTGTTGTAATTGTTTAGATGATTTTATTTTATTTTACCTCTTAGTAAGGAAATCATATCTTCTTTTACTATTATTTTTGTAGCTATTTTAACAATTACAATATTCATCCTTGATTTATCAAAGGCTAATATTGACATTTCTATTTCTTCCAAGACTTTTAAAAGCCCTTACGATCTTTTACCATTAAACTCTTTCCAGAATGGTGAAGAATCAACAGACAAGATGAAAGATTAAAGAAAGAAGTTAAACCTTTTGCTTGGAGCCTAGATTCCTGTCCTATCTATGAAAGCATCCCATCACTATTGAGACTTCAGCACAGTATCCTCGTGCAGCATCCGCCTGCAGTTGTCTAGTGATCTGGTCATCAACACAGAAGGGGATAAAGCCTTCCTCTCTTTATCTTGAGGCCCATAGACCTCATTCCTTTCTCACTTTCATGAGGTAGTATATTGGAGAGTTTTTTCACATACTGCCATGAGTTATCAAGAATCAGGAAACACATTTCCTACCACATTTGCAGATGCAGTTCCTGCTCCTGAAGCTGTGAAGGACACTTACCAGGGTTTGATGCAGGCAGTTCCTCTCTGTGATGATAGGACTTTGAAAACCCAGCAGGATAATCCTTGGGAATTTTCATAGCATTTCACATTAATGAGCACAGGGTAGACTTAATCCCTCCCATGACCTAGAAATTCAGATGTTGAAGCACATTCAGAAGGCAGAGAGTCTGGTGCATCAAAGGCAGTGATGCCTACGATATTCTTACAAGGCCAAGTGACAGAAAACACATCAATAGTCAGTAAGGCCAAATGTCACTATCTCTGATTTTACAAATTCTCGTAAGCTCTTCAGTCTTTAAGTGATAAAGATTACACAACTGTTGCTACTGCATTTGAAAACCATCCTGTTAGACCTCCATGAAACCATCCTGTAGGCCTAATGGCCACTGCAAGAGGGGGAATGAAAAACGTTGCTACAGCCTGGAAACTCTATGCAGGTTCGCTATGAGTCGGAATTAACTTGATGGCATGCCGTAGCAGCAAATAGGCACACAGGAGCCCTGGCGGTGCAGTGGTTTACATGTTGGGCTGCTACCCGAATGCTCATCCCATCCACAGGTGAACAATGAGGCTGACTGCTTCTGTAAAGATGTACAATCTCAGAAACCCGGTTGGGTGGCTCTGCTTTCACTTACGGGGTCACTATGAGTCAGCATCTACTCAGTGGGAGTGGGAGACAACCAACCCATCAAAGGATAGAGAAATCTAACTGTTGTTGAGTTTTCAGTTCTATCTTCTGAGAACTTCACCAGAACCACAGAGCCAGAGAAGCACTACGCAGTGGTTACGAATCAGGCTGGGAACCTTAAGGTCCAGCAGTTCGAAACTACCAGCTGTTCTGTGGAAGAAAGATGAGGCTTTCTGCTCCCATAAAGATTTACAGCCTCGGAAACCCTGTACAGGGTCGCTATGAGTCGGTTCCGACTCCATGGGACATAACCACCACCACCACATTAAATAAGCAAAGACTTCCATACTTACTAGCAGAATACAACTGGTCAACCACTCCTGAGATTCCCAACATTAACAGTTTCCGTGCTGAGAGATACATTAACTGGGTTTAAGCATTTATTCCCCAAAGAAACACTATTTTAAAAATAAATTATGTTGATCTATTTAATTCATTATTTTCTGGATCAAGACACTCAGCTGTTCCAGGAGCCGCCATCTTGGGAAAGCTTATCTTGATTGTACCAGGATTGATAGGATTAGGAAAGAACATCTTGATTGTATCTTGATTATATCTTATATGTATCTTGATTATATCAGGATTGTAT
>NW_006408597.1:6260605-6278072 GCF_000296735.1 Chrysochloris asiatica
GGCGCACTAACCCACAGCGCCACACC
Source organism: Chrysochloris asiatica (assembly GCF_000296735.1). Lineage (NCBI taxonomy): Eukaryota > Metazoa > Chordata > Mammalia > Afrosoricida > Chrysochloridae > Chrysochloris > Chrysochloris asiatica. Next base: position 6,260,632 of record NW_006408597.1, read on the forward strand.
AGGACTCCATTTACTGCATTAACCCTGTATAATTCGCTGTGACCTACCAAATAGCTGTTGTTATTGTTAAGTGCTGCCGAGTCGATTCCAACCCATAGCAACCCTGTACAGGGTTTCCGAGGCTGTAAATCTTTATGGGAGCAGAAAGCGTCATCTTTCTCCTGCGGAACCTCTGGTAGTTTCGAACTGCTGACCTTGAGATCATCAGCCCAATTAGTAACCATTACGCTACCAGAGCTCCTTAACCAAATGGTTGAAACCTGAAAAAGGCAGACACAAGACTAGTAAATTTTGAACAAAGAGTTGGGACCCTGATTTGGTCCTGTTGGGGCAGTGGGCACTATGGGCTTACAGCTTCAAGGCAAAATCCATCTTTTGTTGTTAGGTGCCAGTGAGCTGGTTCCAACTCATAGCGACCCCATGCATAACACAGCAAAATACTGTCTGGACCTCTGCCACCTTCACAATTCTTGTTTCTTTTGAGCCCATTGTTGTTCATCTACTGTGCTGTTTTTACCTAAGGCCAATCTTAGCAAAAATGTTAAGTCGTCACAGGACCTAACATACATATACTTTCACATGCATTCCACAGACACAGAGACATGAAAACACATTCAGATTAACTCAGCACCTTGGTCTCCAGGTCTCCAGTTGGAATCTCTAGCACCTTTAATTAGCTTTACGGGCACAAAGGATAGGCAGGCTGAATGTCCATTCCTTTGAAACTGTCCGCAACCTACCCAGGGCTGCCTATGTCTGCTCACACTACTCCTCTATATGACAAGGCTTCAACTTCTGTGAAGTCTGCTATATCATTACTATTGCTGGATCTCATTAATACAGATATGTTAACTATACTCTCTGTAAAGGGAATGTTTGCACAGCAGAGGCGGTGGGCAGATAATTCTGGGTTTTTCGTCTGTTACTCTGGGAAAGCTGCTTACACTCCTGCATGTTTTCCTCAGCTATACCCATCGTATGGGATGGTTTGGGCAGTTTCAACATATAAACCACAGGCACAGAGCAAGTGCTGATCTGGTAATAGCTTAAAATACACGGGGGTACCCAATACTTCAACCCACAGACTGCAAGAGCTGCCACCAGAGAATTTGGTGAAGACTTTCAGGGAAAACATGGAAGCACTGGGAGCATATGTTCACTTACTAAATAGGCAATAGGCAGGAAAGACAAAAACCCACTTGGCAGTGTAGGCCTGGAGTGAACTGCTTTCAAACACCAGAATTTAGCCACAAACAAAAGACATTCTGAAGGGTCAGTACCATCCATTTATCCAGCTGTTCGCATATTTAACACTGTTGTTGCTGTCAGCTGTCATTGAATCGGTCCTTGATTCATGGTGACCCTATGCACAACAGATCACACAGCTGTGACTCCTAGTATTTTCACTGACTAATTTTTCAGAAGTAGACTTCCAGGCCTTTCTTCCTATTCTGTCTTACTCTGGAAGTTCTACTGAAACCTGTTCAGAATCATGTTGCTATTGTTGTTGTTAATTGCCATCGAGTCAGTTGCGACTCACAGAGACCATGTACAGTGTTTCCAAGGAGCAGCTGGTGGGTTTGAACAGCCAATCCTGTGGTTAGCAGTTCAGTACTTATCCTACAGCATCAACCAGGACTCCATTCAGAGTGTTAGCAGCATGTAATCGTCCACTGACAGACGGGTGGTCAATGTGCATGGCTCAAATCCAGGTCATCTACATGAAAGGTACAAATGCTACCACTGAACAACCACTGCTCACCACTATTCAACACTAAGGGTAAGAAGTCATGTGTAATTTTGAAATGTCATGCATAGAGATGAGAGTTCTGAGTAAAACCTAAGAGAACCCCAGGTTTTCTACCACTGAAGTGTCAAAACTTCATTTGCTCCTATTCTTAAGAAACACCACCTGGTGGTCACGACCAGAAATGATGGTACAGAATTGCAAAGCCTCTCAACCTCTTTCAACAACCTTTTTATTTTTTTCAAAAACTCATTCAGCATTAATTGAGCCCTTTCTATGTGCCAGACACAGTGTCAAGTACCAGAGGCACAAAGTAGAATAAAATGCAACGGGCTTATTGTTGAGAGAAGCTGTGAGTTTTATATGTCCCTCTCTTTACAGAATGAAAAGGAAAATGCCAAGGACTCATTCTAACTTGAGCTAGACCTTCTGCTCCCCAATCTCACAGAAAAAGTCCTTAGTTGACCTGAGGATAATTATTTGCCTGACAGTACCTAAGCCTTTCCTTGTACCTCTGATGTCTACCTGTCCAATTGTGCCAGCACAGGTTTCATTCCATTTTAAAAAGGGGATTTTCTGCTCCTGAGGAAGGTTTGGATTACTGAGGTGAAGTTACCCATTTTCCTATTTTAACTTCTTCTTCATGACTAAAATTCCCCCTGAAAACATTTACTTTCATCCTGTGCTTCTTCGAAGAAGCAGATAAAGGTGGGACAATGGGTTAAGAAATAAGAAAAAACATTCTAGCCCTGTTTTCTTCTCAGGATCATCCATCATTATTCTTCCCCTGACTCACAGACATGAAACACATGATTTTAGTACTCTGATTTCAGAATTTCTTGTGGCACATGAACATCTAGTTTTAGTCCCTTTACGATGGATTTTATTTAAAGAAATAGTCATGAGCTGAGTTCATGCCATCAAGAATCCAGAAATGAATCCAAGCTATTAAAGAATGAAATTGACTTTCTTGGGCAGTTAGAAAAAGGAGCTCCAGCAAATGTGCTTTGAGCCCTTGGGAAGCTTTAGTAAAATACGTATGTATCCCCCAACATGCAAAAAAGTTCTAAGGAAATCAACCAAATGTCAAGTCAGAGATAAGGACTGTCAAAGCTACCAGTGCTCAGTGGGTAGTCAGGTGCTCTGAAGATTGGACCCGCCTCAAAGAGGAAGGCCACCTATGTGACTGAGACTGGAAGGTGCAGGTAAGATGCACACAGAAGGTAAAAGAGGAAGCGGAATCAGAGACGAGCCATTAAGAGTGAATTTCGGTAGACACAGAAAAGAGGATGAAGACAACAAATAAGCACTCATCTGCTGTGTTTACCTATGTGAGACATTTGTGTGCGGTCAGCAATGACTGTCACAAGAGAGAACTCAGACATAGTCATAAAACTGGAAGACAAGCCAAGTGTGATTCCGTTATAAACGGCCCTAAGGACTACTCTAAACCATTGGGGTCTCCCCCCACAGATTATGGGGGGATATGAAGGGATTCTGAGCAAAGAGGTCAAAGCATGGTCGTCGTCATGCTAAACAGCAGGGTGCAGGCAGCATGAGCTGGTGCCTAGGAAGGATCGGCCGATTCATTCAGATCTGGATGCACATGACGATTTAGTCACCTACTAACTCAGTGACCTATGGAGAGTCCATTTCCTTACCTATAAAATAGGAATGGTGGTGGTGGTATGCCGTGGAGTTGGTTCCGACTCATTGCCACCCTATTCAGGGTTTCTGAGGCTGTAAATCTTTACAGGAGAGGAAAGCTTCATCTTTCTCCTGTGGAGCTGCTGGTAGTTTTGAACTGCTGACCTTGAGGTAAGCAACCCAACTCATAATCACTATGCTACCAGAACTGATATAAAATAGGAGTCTTGGTGTGGTGCTGCAGGTTAATGCACTGGATTGAAAGGTCGGTTTGAACCACAAGGTTGGTGGTTCAAGCTCACCAGGCACTCCTTGGAAACCCCATACATACAGGGTGGCTATGAGTCAGAACCAACAGCACTTAACAACAATAGCAATCCTATCACAGCATTTCCGTGAGGATGCAAGATCACACATATACCTTGCATGAAGTCAGCACACAACTGCTGGCTTACATGTCCCATCATTTAATCAGTAATAGAGTACTGGGAAGGGAGAGGCTGGCAGCTGAGAGAAATCACTGAGTAGCCTGTTACAGTCACTCTGAAAGGAAATGGCAAAGTGCCCAACCAGGCAATGAGTGGTTCCCTTTCTACCGAGGGAGTGGAAAGAAAGGTTTGGCTGCCACTAACATCTCAAAGGACAGTTGTAGAGGTTTGCCAATTCGAAAGGGAAAGAGGAGGGAAGTGTTGGTTTTGGGCCTGGAGTCTGGGCGCTGGGAGATGCAATGTCATCAGCAGGGGGAACAGGGAGGTTGGAGAGGGGCTGGAGGATGTGGAAAGGGGGGGATCAGAAAGGGAACTGGATTTGTTCCTCTACTTCCTGATGACTCAGATCCTCACAAAGGCCCATCACCAGAGATGCTTTTCCTGACCAGCCTCTACACGTTGTCACTCTTCATCCCTGCTCCATTTCTTCTTCAGACCACCAGATGTTGGTGCTAAGTGCCCGTCAAGTCGCTTCGGAGTCACAGCAACCCGGCATAGGGTTTCTGAGGAGGGCTGTGGGTTTGAACTGCCAGCCTTGCGGTTAGCAGACCAGAGCTGATCTTATAGTGTGCCACACTAGAGCTCAGACCAGCTCTCATAGTCACAGACCCCCCATTTGTACCCTCATCTCACAACTGTTTCTTATTCACAGACATACAGAGAAGCAAAACATTCCCAGCTAAGTCGGTGTTCAGTGATTTTCAGAGACTATAAAACAACTCTGTAACTTAGGAGACAGGCTCCTCATGCTTGTTTGCTAGTCTGCTTTCTGGCTGCCTCCCCACTAAAACACATGCTCCCTCCCACAAGGGGCAGTCTTTCTTTTGTGCACTCGGGATGGCCAGAGCCTAAAGCTGTGCTTGCCTCACAGTAGCTCGATAAACTACGGTTATTGCTATTCAAGGGCATTAGAAAGTGCCTGGTACGTAGAACACTACAATCAATCATAACATTTATCGTTGGATATCTCAGAAAAAAAAAAAAACATATATAGAGAAAGGGTGTTGAGCCTTGAAGATCAGTCACAATTGCTCAGCAGGAAGAGAAAACTTAACAAGACAGAAGTGTTGGGATTAAAAAACTGGGTTCTCCATTAGAGTAAAGTAAAAAGCCCTCGAGGTTCAGTGGTCTAAGTGATAGGGAGCTATAATGGCAAGATCCACGGAACAAACCTATCGGCTGCTTCGTGGGTTTTCGACACATGCGGCTGTCTGCTCCTGTAAAGATTTACAGTCTTGAAAACTTTATAGAGCACATCTACTCTGTCCTATTGATCTCCTTTGAGTCAGAATCGATTTGAAAGCAGTAGGTTTGGTTTGGGTTTTAGGGCAGGGAGGGCTAGTGCCACCTGTCCCCTGAAGTGGGGCAGGGTATACCTTATCATGTAGCCTCAGGCTCCTCCAATTGCAAATACTGAAAAATGAGGCAAAATAGGTTTATCCTCAGACAGGTTAGCAGTTATTAAAGGCGAAGAATGGGTACTTTCTGGCCACAGAATTCCATTAGAAAAAGGAAGGTGCTTGGGCTGAGTGAATTTCTGACTGTAAGAAAATTGACCTGCAGTGGCCTCTTGGCCCAATCCTATCCCTCCCCTCTTGTCAGAGCACTCAGAAATCCAGATTCTGGCAGAGTTCACAGGAGCTCACTTAGCGGAAGACAAACATCAAGCTAATTAACAGATTCTAAAGTAACTGCTCCTGATACACTGGGACTGCAAGACCAGCTCCTCCAGGATACATGCCTGCTGTGGACAATCATGAACACCGTTTCATAGTGATGCCAGTCTAGCCAGCAACTAGGACTGGAGCTTTATATCTTCTTAATTTCCTCCTGATAGCAAACTGCTGAGTACCTTCTCTCTGGTACCATGCAATGCCCCTGAATGCTCTCATCAACACTGAGCAAAAATTCCCAAGGCTGTCTTTCAACCCAAATCAAGATGCTAGTAAATTAAATTGTGAACAAGGGTGAGCTAGGGTGAAGGATCCTGAGTCCATCCTCAGCCACTAGCTGAGAATAAAATGTCAGCCACTGACACTTTCCAAACCATACACTATGAGGAGTACAGGGATTCTGGGGGCTGAACACTGGACTGTGAACCACAAGGTTGGTGGTTCGAGCCTACCAGCAGCTCAGTGGGAGAAAGATGAGATGATCTGCTCCTGCAAAGATGTTTTTGTTGTTGTTGTTATGTGCCGTGGAGTCCGTTCTGACTCATAGTGACCCTGTACAGGGTTTCCGAGGCTATAAATCTTCATGGGAGCAGAAAGCTTTATCTTTCTACCTGGTAGTTTAGAACTGCTGACCTTGCGGTTCATAGCCCGATTCATAACCACTACACTACCAGAGCATTTACAACCTTGGAAATCCTATACAGGGCCCCTATGAGTCAGACCCAACTCCACAGCACTTAACAACAAATCATAAAATATAATGACCTTCCTTAAAGAAGGCCTGTCTTAATTTCAAACTACAAGTAAACCCACCAAGGAGGGATCTAAAACTCCACCTATCTGTGGCCTTTCAAAAACCACACACATTGCAATATCCCCTTAAAACATGTATTAGTAGGCCCTCCTAATAAGATACAACGCTGTAAAACCCTGCCAACAGGAAAACAGTGGGCTCCTATTAATTCCCTAAAGCTATATCCTGTTCAGAAGGAAAGACTAGTGAGTGGTGTCCTGTGTTCCTATTCCGACCATGTAAACCCCTAGACAACTGCTTTCCAGGTTTGTTTTTTTTAACACAATTTAAAATCCAGCCCTAATTGCTAATCATCATAGTTATAATTCTCTTCTAGAATTGCCAGGTGACACTGAAGCATAAATAGGAATGTCAGATGGCAAATTGTGTTGACCTTTATACGGTCACCTTGGGAAGGGACATATGTAAAACCCAGTGTTACTGCTACTTCTCCCATTTAAGAAGAGATAACATCTGGCAAACCTGAGTTCCTTGTCTGACTTTGCCCATGACAAGATCAGTAACTTAATGTCTCCTTTTGAAAAGAGTTAAGGGGTTTTGGTAAGGAATTCATGAGTTAACATCAAAGAGATTCATATACTGCCTGGTTGGTTAGTTCCCTTGGGAATGAGATTTTTGTTTTTTCCAGGTTTTTGTTTTGTTTTGTTTTGTTTTGTTTGAGATGGTAGTTTCTCTTTCCAGCAAGGTGGTAAGCCACATTCACACACACAAGCACCTGGAAATTTCAGATATAATATTCTTTAAATGCATACCTGAACCTAAATAAAGAAAAGGAAATTACCAGGTGCCAAAAACTAAGCAACAACCCAAACCAATAAATAAGTACCAGAGCCAGCTCTGCAGCTGCCCATGGAGGTGAGGGGTATTGATTCAGGGGAAGTAAGGTTTTAAATTTCAACTTGCACTTGGGAACAAAAGACAAGGCTTGTGGGGACTGCCCAAGGTAGGAAGGTGATGGATGCCCTGTGACCAGCACTCTCCTTGAAAAGAAGTTTGAAAAACCATCTCCTACCTGCTCAGAATGCTTGTCTGTTAGGCTCTAGGTGAGGAGAACCAAAGGCATCCCTGAAATATTTTGAGACCTCTAACTTTGGAAAAAAATCCTCACAACTGGACCAATAAATAACATCATGGTAAATGGATAAAAGATTGCAGTTATCAAAGACTTCATTTTGCTTGGAGCTACAGTCCACACTCATGGAAGCAGCGGTCAAGAACTAAGAGGACGTACTGCATTGGCCAAATAGGCTGCACACCTCTTTAAAGTGTTTAAAAGCAAACATCAGTTTTAGGATTAAGGTGTGCCTGACCCAAACCATGGTATTTTCAATAGCCTCATATGCATGTGAAAACTAGACAATGAATAAGAAAGACCTTAGCAGAATTGATGCATTTGATTTATGGTGTTGGAGGAGACTATTAAAAGTACCATGGGCTGCCAAACTAACAAACCAATCTGTGTTGGAAGAAGTATAGACAAAATGTTCTCTGGAGGCCAGATGACCAGACTTCATCTCTCATACTTTGGATATATTGTCCAGAGGGACCAGTCCTTGGAGAAGGATATCATGTTTGGTAAAATAGAGATTCGGACAAAAAGAGAAAGCCTTCCAACAAGATGGATTGGCACAGTGGCAGCAGCAATGGACTCAAATGTAGCAATGATTGTGAAAGTGGTAAAGGACTGGGCAGTGTTTCATTCTGTTGTGCAGAGGGGTCACTATGAGTCAGTACCAACTTGATGGCACCTAACAACAACAACATTAAGGAGCTTTGGTAGCATAGTGGTTACAAGTTGGGCTGCTAACCTCAAGGTTAGCAGTTTCAAACTACCAAAAGCTCAGTGGGAGAAAGATGAGGCTTTCTGCTCCCATAAAGACATACAGGCTCAGAAACCCTATACAGGGTCACTATGAACCAACTCCACAGCATGCCACCATCCTATTTATCCCAACACTATTCACAAAAGCAAAAAGATGGAAGCAGCCTAAGTGCCCATCAATGGATGAATGGTACAAACACAGAATGGAATCTTACACAATGTTAATGAATAGCAACAGATCTGCAAAACACCTCATAATATGCATGGACCTATAGGATATTGTTGCTGTTGTTGTTAAGTGTCACTGAGTTGGTTCTGAGTCATAGCAACCCTGTATAGGGTTTCTGAGGAATGTCTGGCGAGCTTGAACCGTCGACCTTGTGGTTCAAACTGACCTTGCAGTCCAGCGCATTAGCCCACAGAACCACACCTGGACTCCTAGAGGATATTATGCTGAGTGAAAATCATCACCAAAGGGCAAATATTGTATGGGAAAACAGTACTATAAAAAGTCAAGAAAAGGTTTATACACAGAAAACAACATTCCTTGAGGTTACCAGGGTGGGAAAGTAAGCAAGTATAAATCACTAGCTAGAGGGTTGTTGTTGTTACTGTTGTTGTTGTTTAGTGCCATCGAGTTGGTTCCAACTCATAGCGACCCTATATAGGGTTTCCAAGGAGCAGCTGGTGAGTTTGAACCACCAACCTTGTGTCTCTAATCAACCTTGTGATCCAGTACTTACACCAGACTCCAGATAGAAGGCAGACATATTAACCTGGGTGATGGGAAAAGCAATATACAATAAGGGGAGATCAGCACAAATGATTAAGGCAAAGGAAGACACTGGTAGGTGCACAAGAGTCACAGGTAACAGAGGTTAATACTATTCCATAGCCAATCCTGCAATAGCAGTAATAACAATACTCTGCTAGTGGATACCTAGATAGACAAGCAGGCAGAAGGAGGATGGGAAGGCAAGTGGGCCAACAACCAAAAATGTAGGTTTGACAGAGGATATTTCTATATATGCATTTATATGTGCTGCAAATGTATCGATGAATATAGTACAGCAGACAGGGGCAAAACTATGAGAACTTCTTAGCCATAAGAGAATGAGTCACCTTGAGAGAATGAGTCACGGGGCCTGGGAACTCAGGTCCACAGTCTCGGGGGACACCACGGTCAGGTGGCAGAACATAGTCCCCAAAGATAACACTCTATATCCTCCTACTTTGGTGAGTAGTGACTAGGGTCTGAAAATCTTGTGAGCAGCCTTTTAAAGTACAATTATGGTCTCTCTCATCCACATAAAAGAAGAGCAATGAAAATCTGGTCACCACTGCTTACTGCTTTGAAAGGAATCACAACAGAGGACCTGGGTGGAGTGGGAGGAAAATGTGGACTGTAACTCAAAATAATAAAAAAGACCCGACTTACTAGTCTGGTAGAACTGGAAGGAATCCTGGACACTGTGGCCCTTCACCCTTAAAACACAAAATGAACTCACCACAGAGACTCAACTTTCAGCAACTTCAGAAACAGACCTATGTGGTGAACGTTAACACCAGGGAGGTACACACTCCTCAGGGCAATCGAGCATCTGAGATCAAAAGGGCAGTACCTGCCCAGGGATAAAGCTTCAAAGGCAGGAAGGGGTAGGAAATATGGATGAATGGAAATGGTAAACACAGGAAGGAAGTGGAATGATGTTATACTGTGGGGGTTGCAATCAATGTCACGAAACAAAATGTGCATGAATTGTTGAATAGAAAACCAATTTCCTCTGTAAACTTTCACCCAAAGCACAGTAAGACGTGTGTAGGATTATGTCATCTGCAGTAGGGATACTTTAACTTCTTCCTTGCCAATCTGGATGTCTTTTCCCTCTCTTGTCTCATTGCTGTTGGTAGGATTTCCAGTGCACTATTTGGTAGCATAGTGGTTACAAATTGGGCTGCGAACCACAAGGTCAGCAATTCGAAACTACCAGCTGCTCCGCAGGAGAAAGATGAGGCTTTCTGCTCCCGTAAAGATTTACAGCCTCGGAAACCCTGTACAGGGTCGCTGTGGGTCGGAACTGACTTGACGGCACTTAACAACAACAACATTGAGTAAAAATGGTGACAAAGGGCATCCTTGTCTGATTCCCATTCTCAAGAGGAATGCTTTCAGTTCCTCTCTGTTGAGAGTACTATTGGTGGGTGATGGCGTTCAGACAGTGGGTGGGTACAAAAGTGCAGAAGTGTACTCACTTCTCTCTACTCACCAGCTGGTGGGTGGTCCTGGGGTGGCTACTTCTGGGAGGGGATAGGCTGATGGGTGGGTGGGTAGCAAGGTTGCTGGAGTTCTCCCACACCACTCGGGGGCAGGCCACATGGTAGGGGTCACCAGAGCTGTTTTGCACAGTTTGGACAGGCGAGTTGCTGGGTGGCAGCAGGGCTAGGTGGGTGGGAGCACTGTGACTGTCACTAATTGATGGTAGATGGGGATGGGTGGAGGCAAAAAGAGGGACTTCCACTGTAGCCCTCAGTGGGCTACAGGGAGAGAGGGGTTATTTCTCTAGTCATAGTCACCAAGAGTACATTGCTGTTGACATTCGTTAAGTCAGTTCAGATTCATAGTGACCCACACAGGTAACGTAGTGGTTACAAGTTGGGTTGCTAACCTCAGGTCAGCAATTGGAAACTACCAGCTGTTCCAAAAGGAGAAAGATGAGGCTTTCTGCTCCTGTAAAGACTTATACCTCAGAAACCCTATACAGGGTCACTATGAGTCAGAAATGACTCCACGGCACATAACCACCACCACTACTGTTATTAAGGAGCTCTGGTAGCATAGTGGTTATGAGTCGGGCTGCTAACCTTAAGGTTACCAGTTCAAAACTACCAGCCATTCTGCAAGAAAAAGATGCTCCTGTAAAGATTTGCAGTCTCAGAAACCCTTGTACAGGGTTGCTATGAGTAGGAAACGACTCCACGACACACCACCATCACCATCACCGTCACCATCACCACAGCAGGAATGGGGAATGTCTGGCCCGCTAGCCATATAAGGTCGTCAAAATCATTTGGTCTGGCCCTCCAGGGCAACCATAGTTCCAAGCATCACATTGTTCTTAAGTGCTGTCTAGTTGGTTCCAACTCATAGCGACCTTGTTTAGGGTTTCCAAGGAGCAGCTGGTAGGTTTGAACTGCTGACCATCACATTTGTTATTGTTAAGCGCCATCAAGTTGGTTTCAACTCATAGCAACCTTGTATAGCGTTTCTGAGGGGTGGCTGGTGAGTTTGAACTGCCAACCCTACAATTCTAGTGCTTTATCCCACAGCACCACACCAGAACTCAGACCATCACATTAGGGATGCATTAATTTAAATGTTTGACCAAATATGGCGTGCAAATTTTTAAGTTGATAATTTTGTATGGTCCGTGAATGACATTATCAATTTTGGCAGATAAAAGGTTTCACACCCCTTCAGTAGAAGGTTTCCGAGAAGAGGTTGGTGGGTTTGAACTACCAACCTTGTGGTTCACAGTCCAGTGTTTATCCTATAGTGCCACATCAGGAATCCAAGAATATAAGGAAAAGAAAAACATTGTCTTTAAGTCACCAGACAAAGTTGCCTGGGCATTTCCCATTGGCTGAGGTTAACAACTGGGACCAGGACCTGTTCAAATGCAAGAAGGGTAGGCAGGAAGCCTATTGCTTCCTGCTCATACCACCCACCTAATGATCAGGGACCACTGCTGTTGAGCAATCCTGTTTTGGGTCTTAGCTCCCTCCCTACTCTGTGGACACTGGATCACTGGAACTCTCATTTTCCTTCCTGTACTTTCCTTCCTTAGGTTCCCACCGTGTTTGGCTCCCCTGGCTTTCCTCCAAGTGTCCCTACTCAGTTTCTTATTGGGGATGGATGCTGTTCAGTTGTCTTCCTATGTGCCACATCCAGGATTGCTACTAGCTTTGTCTCAAGATGGTCATGGTGAACTGGGCCAGCTGGCAGCGTTCCTCCGCTCTGTGGTCCTGCTAGTTTGGTGTCTTCCTTAAATTTCTCCTTCTATTGTGGCACTCTTGGTTAAGCACTGGACTGAAAACTGCAGGGTCAGCGGTTCAAACCCACCAGCTGCTCCTTGAAAACCCTGTACAGGGTCACCACTGACAGCACTGACAACAACAATAGTCAGTTATCCTTCCTTGTGATGTTCAGGGTTCCAGGGGTGTCATTACATTACTTTCACTTGCTTTTTTCACTGCAGCAGGACAGTGTGGTGTGTCTGACTAAGTCATCATCTTGTCTACTCCTTCAGTCCAAACTTTTATTGTTGTTGTTAGGTGCCATCAAGTCGGTACCAACTCACAGCGACCCTATGTACAACAAAACAAAATACTGCCTGGTCCTGGGCCAACCTCACAATTGTTGCCACGCTTGAACCCATAGATGCTGTAACTTGGCCAATCCATCTCGCTGGGGGTCTTCCTCTTTTTCTCTGACCCTCCACCCTACCAAACATGTTATCCTTCTCCAGTGACAGGTCCCTCCTGACAATATGTCTGAAGTATGAGAGACGAAGTTTGGTCATCCTGGCCTCCAAGGAGTACTCTGGCTGCACTTCTTCCAGTACAGATCTGTGTATTCTTTAGGCAGCCCATGGCACTTTCAATATTCTCCTCCAACACCATAACTTAAAAGCATCAATTCTTTTATGGTCTTCCTTATTCACGGCCCAGCTTTTGCATGCATATGAGGTTACTAAAAATACCATGGTCAGGCACACCTTAGTCTTCAAGCTGACATCTTTGCTCTTCAACACTTTAAAGAGGTCTTGTGCAGCAGATTTGCCTAATGCAATACATCATTTGATTTCTTGACTGCTGCTTCCATGAGTGTTGATGGTTGACCCAAGAAGAATGAAGTCCTTGACAACTTCAATCTTTCTCCATTAAGAATGTTGTTTATTGGTCCAGTGGTGAGGATTTTTGTTTTCTTTACATCGAGATGCAATCCATACCGAAGGCTGTGGTCTTTGATCTTCATCAGTAGATGTTTTAAGTCCTCTTCACTTTCAGCAAGCAAGCAAGGTTGTATCATCTGCATATCGCAAGTTGTTAATGAGCCTTCCTCCGATCCTGATGCCATGTTTTGCTTCATATAACCCAGCTTCTCAGATTATTTGTTCAGCATACAGGTTGAATAAGTAGGGTGAAAGAATACAACCCTGTCATATACCTTTCTAAGTAAGAAAGTGTAAACTTAGGAAATATAAGTGAAAGTTGGGAAAGTTCTTAAAAGATGATCTATCTGTCTGCATAGAAGATGGAAGTCTATCTATAGACAAACCAAAAAATTCATGGGAGTTCAGCAAGATATACAAAAAACAGATAATTGTTCTTTTATATACCAGCAATAACAGGAAAAGATCATAATAAAGGGATACCATTAACAATGGCAATAAGAATTATGTGTTATTTAGGAATAAATTTAGCAAATATGCATAAAAAATTACAGTAAGAAATTATAAAATTCTGTTGAAGTACATAAAAAAAAAACAACTAAATAACTATATTTATAACATGTTTGTGGATGGGAAGATACAATAACCTAAGAAACCCTCGTAATTCATCTTTAAAATATTTGTGCAATTGCAGCAAAAACCCAACAGAGATTCCACAATCCCAAAATCTTTTTTAGTGTGTAAAGAACCTATAATAGTCTAAATAATTATGAAGAAGAAAGATAAGGTAGAAGTTACATTACTTAAAAGAATAAACCTGTGGCAATTAAAATAGGGTAGAGTTGGCTCATGGTAAATAAACATACCATTAAAAAGAAGAGAAAGCCTTGAACCATATCCACCTATCTGCAAGAACATGGAACACAACAGTGGAGACAAATTCAATATATGGAACTGGGACAACTGAATATCCATATGGAAAAAGATAAAATTAGTTTCTTATATCATAGTACACAAAAATCAACTTTAGGTAGATGTAGAACATTAAACTTCAAAAACTTTGGACAAATGTATGGGAACTATTTTTGACATTGGGGTAGGGTAGGATATATTCAACAAGAAAGAAAAAGCACATACAAGATAGAGGTTTAATTGACTAAAGGAAAAGTATGACTGCATTGAAGTTTAGCACAAAGGTCAAAACATAAGACTCAGACTAGAACAAGGTATTTGCAGCCCACCAAACTGACAATGAATTAATAGCAAACATATGAATGATTCTTATAAATTACTACAGAAAACTTGGCAAAAACATGAATAGGAAATTTCCAAAACTGGACTATAACACACATGCCACTAAACACAAGAAATGTACATTACAACAACAGGAGATATAATTCCATGCCAATCAGAGGGCAAAAAATAAAAATCTGATAAACCAGGTAGAGATGGGGAAAGAGGAACTACTGCTGTGAGCATAAATCTAACTGCTTTGGAGAGCCATTTGAAAATATCCACTAAATGGAAGGCATGAGTTTGTGTGCTCTGCTGTTACTATTGGGCCCCATCTAGTTGATTTTGACTCATGGTGATCCAGAAGAGAACGGCCACACAGAGCTTCCAAGATTGTAATCTTTACTGAGGCAGACTGCCATATCTTTCTCCCATAGAGTGGCTGGTAGGTCTGAACCACTGACTTTTTGGTTAGCAGCTGAACACTTAACCATTGTGCCAACCTGGATCTTCCATACACACTCCAGAACTTAGTGATTTCTCTTCTAGAAACTAACTCTAGACAATATCTAGTACATATCCCTATGCAGATATGTACAAATATGTTTACTGCAGCACTATTTATAGCCCTGGTGTGGTACTGTAGATTAAACACTGTAGGTAACCACGAGGCCGGCAGTTCAAACCCACCAGTCACTCTTAGAAACCCTATACAGGGTCACTACGTGTTGGAACTAATTCAGTAGTATACAACACCACCAAGAACAATAATTTGTAGTGGCAAAAAGGTGGAGCCATCTTATCTTTGTAGGGTAAGTAAATAAGGTAATTTACTAATGTTTTTAGATGCCATTGTCATTTCTATACACAACAGAATGAAACACAATCCAATCCTGCACTATTCTCATAACTGTTATTACATTTGAGCCTATCGCTGCTGCCACTGCATCAATCCATCTTGTTGGGGGTCTTCCTCTTTGTTTCTGACCTTCCACTTTAACAAGTATGATGTCCTTCACCAGGGACTCGTCCCTCTTGATAGTATGTTCAAAATATGAGAGACAAAGTCTTACCATCCTGGATTCTAAGGAGCATTCTGGCTGTACTTCCTCCAACACAGATTTGTTTTTCTGACAGTTCATGGTAGCTTCAATCTTCTTCTATAACACCATAACTCAAAGGCATCAGCTCTTCTACAGTCTTCCTTATTCATTATCCAACATTCACATACATATGAGACCACTGAAAATGCCATGGCTTAGGTCAGATGTATCTTAGTCCTCAAAGTGGTATCTTTCTTGAACACTTTAAAGAGGGTTTTTTTGTTTTGTTTTGTGCAGATTTGCCTAATACAATGCATGCTTAATTTGTTGACTGCTGCTTGCATGATTGTTGATAGTGGGTTCCAAGCAAAATGACGTCTTTGACAATTTCAATCTTTTCTCCACTTATCATGATGTTATTTACTGGGCCAGTGGTGAGGATTTTTGTTTCATTTACGTTGAGATGCAATCCGTACTGAAGGATGTATTAATATAATGGAACATTACAGAGAGCAATATTTTAGTGCTAGGATTCTCATCTTTCATGCCAGAAATCTGGGGGCAATTTCCAGCCAATGCATTTCATGGGCAACCACTACCTGTGTGTCAGTGGAGGTTTGTATGTTGTTAAGGAGCTCTGGTAGTGTAGTGCTTATGAGTTGGGCTGCTAACCTCAAGGTCAGCAGTTCAAAGCTACTGGCTCTTCCGTGGGAAAAAGATGAAGCTTTCTGCTCCCGTAAAACTTTATGGTCTCGGAAACTTATGCAGGGTCATTATGAGTTGAAACCGCCTCCACAGCACACCACCATCACCACCAGGACACTGAACAAGCTTGAACAGAGATTCCAGAATAAGGCAGACCTAGAAAGAAAGACCTGCCAATCTATTCCTAAAATCAGCCAATGAAAACCCTCTGGATCCTAATGGCTTGGTTTATGACCGACGATGAAGATGGCATACAACAGGACAGTGTTTTCTTTCATTCTGTTGTACCTGGGGTCACCATGAGTCAGGGCTCAATTCAACGGCAGCTGACAACAACTATATAGAGCAGAAAAACAGATCAGTATGGGTAAATCTTAAAAACAATGCTGCACAATAAATGAGGTCTAAAGAGATACATATAGCATCATGCAATATCCGTGCAAATTTTTAACATTTCCCTCCAAAAAGGAGTATGTAGGTAAGACTAAGGAAACACAGCAATTTTGGCCGAGGTGTTAACTGTCAAGGAGAGAAGGGCATAAGGCCTAGGTAGGGTTTCTGAAATTTCTAAAACATTTTTTTCCCCCAAAAAGAGTATATAGGAGGAAAGAAAGAGGAGCAAACACATGCTAACGTAAACATAGCAAAAATGTTAATATCTGGATATCATCAGTTTTAGAAGTCTGTTTTTCTTATATAGCATTGTACAGCATTCCATATACTTGAAATAATTCACAATTTAAATAATTATTTTAAAAAATAAATCATGTGGGACAGGCAACTAGGTTAGACATTGGCTTCTGGGGGGCAGGGGGAGGGTATAAAGGCATGAAGTGACTGGCTTACAAGTTTTCAAGAGTGAGTTTAGTTTCAGAGTATGCAGAGGAAGGTAGAATCTCCACTGAAAGGTTTTCATCTTGTCTAGTTATGTCTAGTGAAAGGAGATGGGGATAAGATTCTTATGATTCAATCGTGAGTAATTGTTAACATGACTAATTGTGACTGTCACAACTGTAAAGGTAGAAGTTTTATAACAAAAATGGGGAAATAATTAATAATACAGTCCAGGAACAGGACCCTAGGACCATCAAGGGAGAAGAGCATGAACAGAATATGGGATCCTAACCAGAGAAGCAGCAACACCAGAGATGGAGGTAGAGCTGAGGACATGGAGAGATAGAGTAGCTGAGGACTCTAGATGCATAGAAAGAGAAAGGCTGAGTGCTGGTGGCCAGGAGGCAGGCTTGCAGAATATGCCCTTTGGTTGTTTAAATGATCATATGTTAGGGTGTACATTCCACCCCCCAAAATTAAATA
>NW_006408597.1:6278359-6307660 GCF_000296735.1 Chrysochloris asiatica
ATATGACAAATAAATAAATCATGTTAAGAAACAATTGGGCAAGTCTCATGACATTATTAAAAGATCTCTAAAAAGCACTAGACCACAAGGTCAGTTTGAACCACAAAGTCAGTGGTTCAAACTCACCAGCTGTTCGTCAGAAACCCTATACAGGGTCACTATGAGTTGGAACCGATTCCATAGCATTAACAACCACATCCTGAGTACTTTATGCCTTCATCTCCCACTTCCACTGCCAGACTAGATGTCAATGACTTCTCTTTATGCAAAAATCAAAATCTTGCACAAAGAATGAGTATCTGTCAGATTCAAGAATATTCACAAGGATGTGCCATAGGCTCTGAAGGCAACTTAAAAAGCAGGATTCCGGAACTGTTTCAAGCAATCGCACCATCAATGGAAGCATCAAAGCTGTTCAGCTATCTCTAGGTCTTGGCTTTAAAGAAAGAAAAATCCATTTACACTGTTAATATGATTTTTTTTTTTTTAACTCAGCAGGAGCAACTAAAGTAATTCCACCCATGACTGTCCATGGTATCCTATCTCAGGGTGAATACACTGCACTAAGAATGTCCTAGGTGTGCACGTCAGTGCAACATTAGAAATTACATCACATTGTAACAACAGGAATGTCACTCAACACAAGGCTAACATGGCAATTGTAAAGGATTACAGATCTTGCATCAACCAACGGGGATTTACTTAGGTATTTTGCTCGGAAAATGGCAAGCTTGTTAATCAAACACCAAACCCCATGGGTCGACAAAAATAAAACACTATTTTCACAGTGAGATCTGAGCCAGCAGCTGCAATAAGGACAGAGCTCTCATGCGGGAGCAGCAGCAGAATTCAAGAACCTGACCAGCATAGACAAGAATTCACTCCCTAGCATCAGCCTCCTGCATTATTTAGTTCTGAATCGGTTCATCCTCAAATCCTATAATCATCCGGAGAAATGCCGACAAGGCCCCAGCCCACTTTGAAGAGAAGAATTTCATTGTCAATTGTCAGTTCATTTTACAAAGCCTTCATCATGCTTACAACATACTTTGCAATACATTCAGTAAAGCATAGACATGTTTGCTCAGAAATATTTATTTATTTCACAAATATTTATTGAGTGTCTACTATGGCCAAGCACTGGTGAACAAAACAGCCACATTCCTGGCCTCATCAAGTTTGTGGTAAATTAACTATACTGCTCAAAAAATAGATGACAAATTTCTTCTAATCAAACTGTTCATTTCTCATTTTTCAATATATGAATCTGCATACCAAAGGGTTCCCGGTCATCCCGGGTAGTTGGCATGATATTTTTTTTTAGTGCTTCTGCTCTACCTCTTAGTTCATAGCATGATTCCTGTGGACTAAAAAACTTGCAAATAGCCACCCAAGGCACAAGGTATGACAATTAGTCTTTATTTGCCTGGAGCAACAGCAGAAAGAGACTCCAGAAAAGAAGTGCTTCCCTGAACAAATACCTCCTACGTTATAGGACCAGTAGAACAGGATGCTACAATTACCTTTACTGAGCATTTCGATGAATCCTGATCAAAAAGGGGATTGTGGGAGGAATGCATAGTCCCATGTAATCCAGACTTTCTGGGGCCATTGAAGCTGGATGAACCTCTTAAACCACTGCCCTGAGATCATCTTTAAACCTTAAACCAAAAAGCTTCCCTTTGTTGTTGTTGTTAAGTGCCGATCGAGTCTATTCCAACCCATAGCAACCCTGTATAGGGTTTCCAAGGAGCAGCTGGTGAGCTTGAACCGCCAACCTTGCAGTTCAAACAGCTTTGCAGTCTGGCGCATTAACTCACGGTGCCACACCAGGACTCCTGTTCTTTAAATCAGACAATAAGTTAGCTAATTTAGCAAAGAAAGATTGCCTTCAACATCATGCTTTTTTGAAGAACTATCTTCATGAATTAAATTGCCAAAAGCACCTTGAAAGTTTAGATAGGAAGAATTCACATTCTGGGGTAAAACCAATTTGGAAAAGGAGCATGAGAATGATTGTACACCTTGAGGACTGTGATCAATGATCCTGAATTGTACATACAGAAACTGTTGAATTTTTGTGTGCTTTGTTTGTAGACTTCTAATGATTTTTCAAAAGTATTCCCAATGACCTACTTTTTAAAAATCTCTGGTAGCATAGTGGTTACGAATCAGGCTGTGAACCTTAAGGCCAGCAGTTCGAAACTACCAGATGCTCCACAGGAGAAATATGAGGCTTTCTGCTCCCGTAAAGATTTACAGCCTCGAAAACCCTGTACAGGGTCGCTATGGGTCAGAACCGACTCGACGGCACTTAACAACAACATCCTCATAAAATGCCTTATGTCAAAATTACTGTACTCCTAATTCCTGGGTATAAGAGCTGATAGAATAGAATTGTTAATATGTAATTCACCTTATTAAAGACTGTAACTGTGCTACTTACAGAAGTTATTTGAGGATTACTTTGCTTATTCAACAAGGGAAATACATGTTAGTTAAATTTTACTGTTTGACTATTCTGTGTCAAGCACTATTAAGTGTTTTCCACTTATTAGCTTGTTTAATGCTCACAACAACCCTTCAATATGGGTATTATATTTATTCCCATTTTACAGGTGAGGAAAAATGAAGCATAAAGTAATTCACAACTTGGTCAAAGTCACACAAGTAGTAACTGTTTGACATAGAATTAAAATCTGATCTAAGCTCTTCCCCACTATATGAGACTGCCACAAAGACAGACAAAAAGAACAGAGGTAAATCCTTAACTCCTAAAGGAAAATGCTACTTTTAAGAGCTTCTCCTAAGAAAACATCATAGATACCTAAGACACTTTAATAGGACCTATTACATCCCAATGTAAAGAAAACAAAAATCCTGGACCAATAGACAAACCACTGGACCAATAAACAACATTCTTATCAACGGAGAAAAGATTGAAGTTGTCAAGGACTTCCTTCTTCTAGGATCAACTGTCAACACTCACAGAAGTAGCAGTCAAGAGATCAGACGACATATTGCATTAGGCAAATCTGCTACACAAGACCTTTTTAAAGTGTTGAAGAGCAAAGATGTCATCTTGAGGACTAAGGTGTGCCTGACACAAGCCATGGTATTTTCAATAACCTTATATGCATGCCAAAGCTGGACAGTGAATAAGGAAGACCATAGAAGAATTGATGCTTTTGAGCCATGGTGTTGGAGGAGAATAATGAAAGTGCCATGGGCTGCCAAAAGAACCAATAGATCCGTTTTGGAAGAAGTGCAGGCATAGTGCTCCTTGGAGGCCAAGATGGCCAAACTTTGTCTCTCATACTTAGGACTTATTGTCACGAGGGACCAGTTGCAGGAGAAGGATATCATGTTTGGTAAAGTGGAAGGTCAGAGAAAAAGAGGAAGACCCCCAACTAGATGGATTGGCCAAGTGGCAGCATTGATGGACTCAAGTGTGGCAACAGTAGTGAGGTTGGCCCAGAATAGGGCAGTGTTTCATTCTGCTCTGCATAAGGTCGCTATGAGTCAGTACCGACTCGATGGCACCTAACAACAACAACAATATTATAGAACTATTGATAATAGCAAAAAGAGGGGAGGGCAGTACTATAAAAGAGTCCAAAATTCCAACAACGTCCATTATCCTGAGATCAGACAAACAAGATGGAGCCCAACTACCACTACTGAACTCTTGGATCAGGATCACAACAGAAGGTTGTGGGACAGACAGGGGAGGAAATATTGGTGTGTTTTTTTTTAAGTTGAGCAAAATTCAAGATCTTAGAAGATGGGCCAGGACTTCTGGCATGATAGTGGCTGGTAGAGCTCCCCAAATTAAGGCCTTTCAACTCCTTTCAAAATTGGAACTGAACCCACCCCAGGCGGATCAACTTTCAGCTAAACAATAGACCGGCCTAAGAAATGAAGAATACCACCAGGGAGGGGTGTATGGCTCAGTCAACCATATGAGACCAAAAGGGCAGCATTTGTCAAAAAACAAAGCTCAGAAGGTAGAAAGGAACAGAAAAGAAGGACAAATGGAAACAGAGAATTCAGACAGCAAGTGGGAACAGCGTTGCTCCATTATGGGGACATGCAACCAATGTCATGGAACAAAATGTATGTAAGTTGTTGAATGGAAAATGAATGTGCTCTGTAAAGTTTCACCCAAACTATAATAAAAAGTGTTTTGTTTTGTTTTTAAAAGACTCTGTAGAGAATTAATATCTTAAAAGGCCCTGAAACACTTAGTAATTAAATTTTCAGCAGGAAGTAGTTTTTATTTCTATGGTAAGAAATAAAATGGTAGCTACTACCATCAAGGCATAGGAGTGAAAGAGAGAAAAAGCAAGGGCCCTAACAACAAATCAGTAACAGAAAACAAGTGAAGTCATATACTTATTTTTATTCTAATAGACCTCACCCAAAAAGGAAGATGGCAGAACCTGGGATTGCTTCTTCCACTGGGATTAACTTAACTAGACAGATGATCAAATTCTTCAAAGATAGAAATTGTTGTTGTTGTTGTGAAGTGCCGTCGAGTCGGTTCCGACCCATAGCGACCCTCTGAGGAGCAGCTCGTGAGCGAGAACCGCCAACCTTGCAGTTCAAACAGCTTTTCAGTCTGGCAATCAATTAATTCAACAAATATTTAAAAGCTATGTTCCAAAATCTCAGGTAAAATCTAAAGACAGACAATGACAAATTCCCTGTACAAGTTACCTATTTCCATTAAGTAAATGACACCAAAATGCAATGGCTTAAGTTTGCTGCTGTTGTGTGCTGTTGAGTGAGTTGCAACTCGTGGCAACCTTGTATAGTTCTGAGAACAGCTGGTGGGTTTGAACTGCCAAATTTTCAGTTATCAGTTCAGTGCTTACCCTCCAGTGACACACCAGGGCTCTGGCTTAAAATAATACACAATTATATTGATCTCATAGTTTCTGGGGGTCAGGAATCTAAGAGCTGTTAGGTGGTTCTGGCACCTACCGCATCTAATGAGGATTCTCTAAAACCACTACCGCATCTGATGAGGATTCACTCGAACTCACAGGTCTCAGTACCGATTACTCATATCTATGTTTGATTACAGCAAAAGGACACAGAGCAAATTAGCAACAGGAAAAGGAACATGGAGCAAAGTTCATCAAGAACCAGGTACAGGCTTTCTAGAGTCCTCTCCCCATGGAGTCATACTGTTGTTGTTGTTAAGTGTCGCCAAGTTGCTTCTGACTCATAGAGATCCTGTAGAGAGTTTCTGAGCTTGAACCCAATCTTGTTCAAACCGATATTGCAGCCCAGTGCATTACTTAATTCCTCCAGTGCTGAATTGTGAAAATGTGTATGAAAGTCTATCTAAAATGGATATTCAGTAGATACTCAGTTCCCAAGGCTTATATTGGGGACTGGTCACATAGACAGTCGCTGCCTGTTGTTGTTGTTAAGTGTTCCAACTCACAGTGACCCTGTATAGGGTTCTGAGGCTGTAAATCATTGCAGGAGCAGAAAGTTTCATCTCTCTCCTGTACCCACTGCCAAGCATGAACCAAAATTCCAAAATCCCAGAATGAAAGAAAGCAGGTATTTGGTACAAATAGTACTGTTTTCAGAAACAGTTGTTGTTGTTGTTGTTGTTGTTAAGTGTCATTGAGTCAGTTCCAACCCATAGTGACCCTGTATAGGGTTTCCGAGGAGCTTCCGGTGGGCTTGAACTGCCGACCTTGCGGTTCAAATGGCTTTGCAGTCTGGCACATTAACTCACAGTGCTGCACCAAAGAGTAGAGCCCCTCTAATCAATTAGGGAATGGTGGGAACCATCAAAAATCTAAATTCCCAATAACAGCCAAGAGCCACTCTTGCAAGCAGGCTTTTCTGAGACTAGTCTCAGACTGTTAGGTTAAGTTTTTTTCAGTATAGTTGCTCCTGGGATTGCAGTCAAGCTGTCAGCTGGGCCGCATCATCTGATGACTGGACTGAAGCTGGAGGGTACACTTCCAAGAAAACGCATTCAGGTAACTATTGTTTAGAGTCCTTAGTTCATTGTTGCCTATTGACTGGAAGCTCCTTACCATGCTGTTCTCTCCACAAGGTTTCCTGAGAGTCCTCAAAACATCGCAGTTGGCATTCCCCACAGTAAGTGATCTAAGAGAGCAAGAGAATCAAAGAGTGCCCGGGATTGAAGCCACCATCTTTAATAAACTCATCTCAGAAGTAACGTATCCATCACTTCTGTCCACACAGCTGAACCCTAGCACAAAGTGTGAGAGGACCAAGCAACTGTGAATGACAGGAGACAGAGATCACAGGGATCATCTTGGAGACTGGACTCTACCGTCCACCCTGATTCCCAATGACTCACACCTATCCTACATGTAAGAGACACAGAGCCTTCCCAGAATCTCCAAAGGTCTCATCCTATCACAGCATCATCACAACATCAGCTCAAAGTGCAGACTCTAACCATCTAAGTCATACGAGGTACAGATGAGACTTCTAAAGTATAATTCCTGCTATGCATCTCTTTGAGTAAAGTAGTGCTCTTCTTAATCTACAGCCATCGCAACTAAAAACACAAGTTGTTGTTGTTAAGTGCCGTCGAGTCGGTTCCGACCCATAGCGACCCTGTACAGGGTTTCTGAGGGTGTAAATCCTTACGGGAGTAGAAAGCCTCATCTTTCTCCCGCGGAGCGGCTGGTAGTTTCGAACCGCTGATCTTAAGGTTCGCAGCCCGATTCGTAACCACTACGCTACCAGTAACTATCATCAATTTGCCCTGGGAAAATCAGAACGGTCAACTCAGAAGAGGCATTGTTCAATTTAGAGTCTAAAGGATGAATGAGATTTATGAAGCACATGGAAGAGCGTCTCAAACTGCCGGGAACATTTCCTTGCTTTTTGCATATCCTCTTCTGCCTGGTTAATTTTAAAACCTTAAAGCTCTTCCTAAGAACAAATATGGAATGATTTAATATAAGATCAATATTTTGGAGGAAACATTACTATTTAATAAAGGAATCAAAAGCATAATGGCAGAGGATGGATTCTTTTCTTGAAAGTGCCTCATTGAAAGGACAAATTTCAGCTAAGAAAGAAGAGGGACGTACAAAATGAAAACACAGTTTGGTAACAAATGCCCCCAATTTGGTAAAGCATACAGCTATTCAACATGTTGTTGTTAGGTACCGTCAAGCCGGTTCCGACTGAGAGTGATATTATATACAACAGAACAAAACACTGCCCAACCTGCACCATCCTCACAATGGTTGTTAAGTTTGAGCTCATTGCCAATCCATTTCTTTGGGAGTTGTCTTCTTTTTCACTGACCCTCCACTTTACCTAGCATGATGTCCTTCTCCCGGGACTGGTCCCTCCTGATAATATGTCCAAAGTATGAGAGAAAAAGTCTCATCATCCTGGCTTCTAAAGAGCATTCTGGCTGCACTTCTTCCACCACAGATTTGTTTGTTTTTCTAGTAGTCCGTGATACTTTCAATATTGTTCTCCAATACCATAACTCAAATGCATCAATATCAATTCTTGTATGGTCTCTTTATTTACAGTCTAACTTTCACATATAATTGCGGTGATTTACCCAAAAAAAAGGCAGGAAGAGAGACAAGGAGGAAGAAATGCTAACCAAAGAATCCTTTACATAAAATAGATATAAATAGGGTTCAAAAAATGGATGAAAAACTAGGTCAGGCAAGCATGCTGGCATACTAAAAGCTACTTCTTTATTTCTCATTATAATATCAATATAATCTCATTGTAAAAAAATTTAAACTATAAATAAGTATAAGAAATCATTCATAACCCCAAATGCCAGGAATGACCACTAAGTGGACTACAGATTGCTCCCTTTTAGATTGCTAGATGGAGAGATAGAGCCATACAGATAGAATTTTAGAAATATATTATTTTTTGAAATGGCTCTATGATTTTATGAATACAAAATTAACATATAAAACTACATATATCTTGTTATTAAGTGACGTCAAGTCAGTTCTGACCCATAGTGACCCTGTATAGGGTTTCCAAGGAGCAGATGGTGAGAATGAATCATCGAACTTGTGGTTTAAACTGACTTTGCAATGTAGCACACTAACCATAGCACCACACCAGGGCTATATATATATAGCAGTGTTTTGTTCTGTTGTACATAGGGTCGCTATAAGTCGGTACTGACTCCATAGCACCTACCAACAACAACAACTATATATACATTGTTGTTGTTTCCAAGGAGCAGCTGGTAAGCTTGAACTGCCAACCTTGTGGTTCAAACTGACTTTGCGGTCCAGTGCATTATCTCACCACGCCATACTAGGATTCTCTCTCTCTCTCTTTATATATCTATATATATTATTGTTGTTAAGTGTCATCAAAATGGTTCTAGCTCAAACAATATATACAGTTTCTAAGGAGCAGTTAATGGTTTTGAATTGCCAAACCTGTGATCAGTAGTCCTGGGCTTATCCTAAACCCCCACACCAGGAGTCCATATCTATCTATCTATCTATCTATCTATCTATCTATCTATCTATCTATCTATCTATCGATCTGTCTGTCTGTCTGTTTATCTATCTATCTATCTATCTAGGTGTGTGTGTGTGGTGCTGTGGGCTAATGCGCTGGACTACAAAGTTGGCTTGGACAGTAACTCAGAGGTTCAAGCTCACCAGCCGCTCCTCAGAACCCTATGCAGGGTCGCTGGCGTGAGAACCGACTCAACAGCACTTAACAACAACATACATATATACACACACACATTGGTGGTAATTATATGCAATGGAGTAGATTCTGACTCACAGCGACCCTGTCAGGGTTTCCAAGGCTGTAAATCTTGATGGGAGCAGAAAGCCTCATCTTTCTCTGGCAGGACCACTGGTAGTTTTAAACTACTGACTGTTGAGATTAGCAGTCCAAGTGGTAACCATTATGCTACCAGAGTTCTCTCTCTCTCTCTCTCTCTCTCTCTCTCTCTATATATATATATATATATATATATATATATATATATATATATATATATGTGTGTGTGTGTGTGTGTGTGTGTGTGTGTGTGTGTGTGTGTGTTTCGAGCTAAGATCTGGTATTTTTCTGGCAGGCGCTTTCAATGCAAATGTGTTTTTAATGCAAAAACAGGCTCATGTTGTTTTGTAAACTGCCTCTCTCACTTAACAGTACATGGTGGCCACCTTCCCCCACTGAGAGATGCCATCTACAGTATTATGTTTAATGACTATTTTATACTACTGCCAACAAAACTTAGCAATTACACCTTTTTGCATACATTTGTCCATTATCACCTCAGGATAAACTCTTTGAATTAGATTTGCTATGTCTTAACATTCACTTCTTAAGAACTTGCTCGTATATTTCCATATATCCACACCTAAATCCACTACCATGGAGTCATTCTGATTTGCAATGATTCTATAGGGGCAAGGGAGAATTGCTCCACAGGGTTTCCCAACAGCAGGTCTTTATGGGAACAGAACTCACAGAGTGGTTGGTAGGTTTGAATTGCTACCCTTGTGGGTTAGCAGCCCAATGCTTAACCAACTACACCACCAGGGCTCCTACATATTGCCACATGCTACATATTGAGAAAGGAGCTCTGCTAGCGTAATGGTTATGAATCGGGCTGCTAATCTCACAGTCAGCAGTTCGAAACTACCAGCTGTCCCAGGGAAGAAAGATGAGGCTTTCTGCTCCCGTAAAGATTTACAGCCTCGGAAACCCTGTACACATAACAACAACATACTGAGAGTACCAGGGTGTGCCAGAAGAACAAACAAATCTGTTTTAGAAGTATAGCCAGAATACTACTTAGAAGCAAGGATGGTGAGACTTTATGTCTTGTACTTCAGACATGTTATCAGGAGGAAGCAGTACCTGGAGAAGAACATCATGCTTGCAAAGCAGACGGTCAACAAAAAAGAGCAAGACCTCCAACAAGATGGAGGGACAGAGTGGCAGCAACAATGGAATCCAGTGTACCAGTTGTGAGGAGGGTGCAGGACCGGGCGGTGTTTCAGTCTGTTGTGCATGGGGTCGCCATAAATCAGAACTGACCTAACAAGACCACCATACAAATCACACCAACATATATACACTCACATCAAAAGTATGAAAGTCACCTGCTGTCCCCGACCTCTTCTCTTTCATCTTTGCCAATAAAACAAATAAATATAGTTTTGATTTTTACTTCTTTGGTTATTAATAAGAATGTATGTATTTCCAAATGTTTAAAACGTTTTTGCATTTCCTCATTTGTCAATTGTGTATTCCTGTTTTGCTTTGGGATTGACTTTTTGAGGGGGTTTCTTTGACCAAATTTTTATAGAGGTGGTCAGTACTGTATTTATTTATTTTATTTTTAGTTAGCTAGGACAGCTATAACAAAAATACAACAAATGAGTGGCTTTAAAGAACAACTTTATTTTCTCACAGCTTTGAAGGCTAGAAGTTCGAATCAGGTCACTGGTTCTAGGAAAGGGTCCCTCCTTGTTGGTCACCCAGGTGTTCCTTGGCTCGTGGATGGTTTCTCATATGGCGTCTTGCCCCTGTGTGTGTTTCTTTCTCCCTGTTTGCTTCTCTTGCTATAAGACACCATCAGAAGTAATTAGGTTTAGGACCCACTTTTCTCTGGCATGATCTCATTAACATAACAAACAGGGTCACATTCACAGGTACAAGGGTTCGAAGTTCAATCTTTTTGTGTGTGTGTGGGAGGGACACAGTGCAATCCACAACAATTGTAAGTACCCTACCTGTGGTGCTGTAGGATCAGCACTGGACTGCTAACCAGAAGGTCAGCACTTCAAACCCACCAACTGCTCCTTGTATACCCAATACTGAGTTGCTATGAGTGAGAAACAACTCAATGGCACATTACAACACCAAACTTACTGTGAGAAACATTGTTCATACTGACAAACACTCAAGTAATCCAATCTGTACTCATTTTAGTGAGAGAGGTTTTCTTTATTCGATTTTGCAAAATTGGTCTCTCAACCCCGTAGCCAGGGGCAGATGTGCTGCATGACCAGCCCTCAAACAATTTTACTCCCTGTCTCCAATTCCAGTTCCCCAGTCACAATTCTATCAGAACCTCCCATATTCCCTCCCCTCAGAGAAATCAAAATGGCTTGCCCATGGTCTTAATGACTGTATTCTTACTTAAAGTTCCTAGTCCTAGAACAGATTTCCTTCCTCCCTTCCCCCAAGTCATCCTGCTTACATATCCCTGGATGTAAATCAACAATCTATCTACCTGGTCTAGTAATCTCATGAGCCTTTATATTCCTGAAGATGGATCATGCCCACCAGAGTTATTTCTCACACCGACCCCAATGGATGGTCCATTCCTTTTTTTAATGACCAGTAGCAAAATCAACAGAGCATAAGTAAGAACTTATAGAGTTAATAAATGATTGAGTATAATTTCCATCTGCCTGACTCCAAAATCCATGTATTTTCTACCATGGTGGACACCACACAACCCCTGCTCAGCGATTTTCTGTTACTCCCTAGAAATCACCTGGGAAACTTTAACACTTCAATGCCCACTTCATTCAGATACCAATTAAATCAGGCCAATGAGTGGGCAGTAAGGTTTGGGAAGCCTTGGCTGAGGCTTTAGTCCCCAAGCTGCCAGGAGTGCTGCTGGCTGACAGCCCTTGCCTACCAGGCCTTGGGGGAATCCTTGGTTAAAAAAATTAACTACTTCAAGCTCACATCTCTTTCTTGGGGCATAAAGACCTCCTTTCCCCAGCTTAGGAAATCTTGATTAGAACTTCCCTGTAGTAGGATAAATTCTACGACTGCATCTCAACCAATGGCCTCCCTCTCCTCATTCACCTCAGAGGTCAATTCTGAGAGATTTCCTAGTAGCGCCCTGCACTCTCATCTCAGAGGCTGCTTCCTCTGCTTCCCTTAAAAGAAAAAATTTCCTTTAAAAGAATAACCAGAAAGCTTCCTCCAAGACCATACAAATACCTGAAGGTAGTACACAAAGCATATTTAGTGCACTGAAATGACATGGTGGCCAACAATTGAGTAAAATACTAGACTCGGCTCTACCTATTAATCTAGAGAACAATGACAATATTCTGAAGCCTTCCTTGAGGGGTTCTCTTACACTCATTGTCTCATTATCTAAAATACAGAAACAAAATGTTTATTGATTTGTACTCTATGTATCTTCAGTCAGCAGTAAGTCAGGACTTGGATGCTGAGTGGTATAAGGGGGGAAAGAATCAGCAAATTCTTGGACCAGCTCCCAGAGTAGAGAATATTTAAAGACTACTGAAGGCTAAGATAGTGACAGTGTCACTAAATTCAGTTTTGCAGTAAGTACAAGTGTTCAGTTTAACCAATGCTCAAGCTGACACATACGGAAACCCACCATGAAGCTAGATAATGGAAAAGTTTCTAAAAGAAGAGTCAAACACATCATTATAAAACCAAGCATATGCCAAAGGCAGCAGTGGCCAGAAGATAAAGCATGCAAACACCGATATCCCCAGACACACACAGTCCGCTGCCACTCTGCCAGACTTTATAAAAAGTACTGCACATTTGCAAATTCCTCCATAATCATGAACCACTCCCAAGGAGCCCAAGCAGTTCCATTTTTTAAAAGGTTGGCAAGCGTTCAGCTTCAATGTGTACCTTCACTAACAGTGTCCCCATTCAATAAAGGCCAAACTTCCAATAAGGGTAACTGTCATTTAAGTGTGTGGTTTCTGCTTCTGGCCCTCCACAATCAACGTACTGCCAGAAACAAGCCAGATGTCGTGCAAAGCGTATACATTGAAGTGCTTAAAGATGAAAGGAAACAGTAATGTCAAAAAGATCACTTTTTGACCCAGTGGAAAAAAACAAGGAATTTGGAGCTAGAAAACCTGAACCCTGTACCTGTCACTCATGAGCTGGTTAGTTAACTATTCTGAATCTCCGTTCCTTTATCTGTATTATGAACTTAATGAGAATACTTGGGAACATTAATGACTGTTGAGAGGTCAAGTAAGATTAACGGATGTCAAAACACTTCAGAAACAAGTTCTGTACAAATGTAAAAGAGTATTGTAACACTTCTATTATCTAAAGAGCTCTAGAAAAAACCATAGCTTAGGGACAATTAGATACAACATTGCTATGTGAAGATGAGAAAGGGCGAGAACACCACTGAGATAAAAATATGCATCAATCCAAACTATCTCACCTTGGTGACCAAGGTGACCAAGAAGATTTGGCTGTAGAAATACAGACCACGGTGTAAACGAGAAGAAAAGCTAGAATAACTCTTTAATTTAATTTAGACCAATAAATCCTTTTCATCTCAAAATCTAGAGTTTGCTTGGTTTCTTTTATATGAGTTCTGTTTTTGTTTACCATCATAGGAAAAGCTGGTAGAAAACACTCCATTCCTTATGGGGTTGGGGCATACCTTTTTCATTCTAGAAAAGTCCCTGAAAAGAACTAAATTTTTACAACACTGCACAACAATGTTCCAGTGCATTTTTAAGGAATTCTGTGAGGTTAAGACAAGAGTCATCAACACTAATTTTATATTCCATAAATGTGTAACCTCTAAAATTTCAAAAGTCATGGACTTATTTCTTTCCCATTGAATGAAGACTTAGATGGGGACTGGAAGATCTTCTAAATTTAGCAAAGTCACAACTGATGGAGTTGGTTGCTTAACAACTGCACACGTTTGTGTATTACCTCACAGGTGCCAGGAGAGGCCACTGGCATCGTTCAGTCAGACACAAACAAATGACCCAAAACTGAAGCCTGAAATCAAGAAAGAAGAATGAGAAAATGTTCCTCTTTCAACAGGCTATCTCTTTAGGAAAGTCTTGGGAGAAAGCAAAATCTATTCTGATGAGACCAAGTCATTTATAGCATTGGGGAACTGGAGAATTAATCAACTTCAAAACAAACAAAATTCTCAACCTTCCATCTTCTACTGTTTTCTTTTCAAAGTAGGAATCCATAGCCTCTGTCTCCACTGACTCATGTATGAAATTGACTCATGTATAAAACAACTCTCTCAGAAAGTCTTGAGAGACTGTGTGACTCTCTCTTTGCAACACAGTCGGCCATTCCTTTTTCTGGAAACAGCTCTTCTCCTTGGCTTCTCTGCTACAATGGCCCATCCTGGCACTCCTCCTAACTTCTAATTGCCTAGTTTTCCTATCCCGGTCCGTCTCCTGGGTCTTGATTACCTAAGTCCCCTGTGTTCTCCTTTGGCATTCTCCTGCTAGGAGAGCTGAGCTCTCCTACTATACAGAGGAGCTCTTCAGTGCCCACCTGTATGTAAGAACACTGTGAACACAAACTCTCTCTTAAAGATCCAGCTCACATTTCCAATTGCCTATTCCATAATACTCTTTTACCCCTCAGTATCTGATTCCAAAATGGAACCCACCACCTTTCCCACAAAAGCTTCTGTTTCTAGCCTTCTGATTTTTTATTTTCTTCTAATTTTTTACCATTAAAGCCACCCTTCTACTCCACTCACCATTTACAAGTTTTCTGGCCCCATGAACGATTCTTTCAAGCTGCTCACCGTACCCACTGCTTCCTTTTCATCCTCATGTTTGAAGACAGTGCAGTAATTTCCTAGGTGAATTCTTGTTTACACTGTCTTCTCACTCTAAGAAGATTCAGCACAGCAGTTTTCAGATAATTTCTTCTAAAGAAGCGTGTATGTTACAACCCTGTTTAAAATGATCATTGCTTCCGCTTTTCAAGTCTAGATCCTTAATTATAACATCTCAAGTTCTCCATAATCCAGCATCTTTGGCTAACACCCTACAAAAGTCCGGGTATGGTATTGCAGGATTGGACTGGTAACTGCAGGGTCAGCAGTCCAAACCCACCAGTCGCTCTTAGAAATCCAATGGCACACAACAACAACAATCCTCTAAAAGGTCACAAAGTCCTAGCAGTTTTCCTATACTTGCCTTTAGGTTCCCTACATCATCTGAAATGCTCTTTTGATTCCGACCCCCAAATTCCCACCTGTTAAAGTTATAACTCAATACCCAGTAAAAAGTACTTCCACAAATGACACTTATCTTGATTTCTACTGTCAAAAGAATGAATTGTTAGTGCTTGAACTTAAAAATATTTTGCACTGTTCTTAGGATATTTACAATTACATAAATGCATATGAAATATTAAGAAGTGCACATGCTCTGTCCTCTCTTATAATGTTGTTGTTGTGAAGTACTGTTCTGACTCATAGAGACCCTGTATAGGGTTTCTGAAGAGAGCTGGTGGGTTTGTGCTGCCAGCCTTGTGGCTCACAGTCCAGTATTGATCTTTCAGCATCGCACTTTCATAATACACACATCCCTCTTTTACAACATAAGCCTCTTAAGAACATGTACTTTGAAACCAAAGTTACCAGCATATATTTTTACTTCTTCTGGTTAAATAACTCTGAATATCTCTGTTTGTAATTCTATCATTTGTAAAGACAAACCAAAACCATGGCCCACCAACCAAATCTGGCCCTCCACCTGTTTTCTAAATTAAGTTTTATTGGAACACAGTCATGCTCATTCATTATCTTGTCTATGGCTGCTTGCACGCTTCAATGACAGCTGAGTAGTTGCAACAGAGATGATACAGCCTACAAAGACAACTTACCTACTATCTGGCCCTTTTCATAAAAGATCTTTTCCCTACCTCTACTTCACTCTGCGGAGTCCTGGGTGGCTCTGTGGTTAATGCGCCAGGCTGCAAATCAGTGTGAACTGCAAGGTCGGTGGTTCAAGCTCACTAGCTGCTCCTCGAAAACCCTATACATGGTCGCTATGGGTCGGGATCGACTCAACAGCACTTAACACCAACAACTTCACTCTGCTTCTAGGTTGTTGTTGTCAAGTGCTTTTGAGTGGGTTCCAACCCATAATGACTCTGGATAGGGTTTCTAAGGAGCAACTAGTAAGCTTGAACCACTGACTTTGTAGTTCAAACCCACTTTGCCATCTAGCACATTAACCCACAGCACCACACCAGGAGTCCCTGCTTCTAGATGGAGATGTAGTATTATTTATTTCCCAGAATTCCCACTGTAGGATAAGCACTGGATTGTTCCTCACGAGGTTGGTGGTTGAAACCTACCAGCCACTCCTCGAAACACCATACAGGCTCACTATGAGTCGGAACTGACCCAGTGGCACACAACAACAAGGATCCAGAGGTTATTAGCTCATACAAATAGTTCTAGAAAGTCGAAGTGAGATGGAAGCTTGTCATCTGGCCTCTGTTTTACTGTTTATTGTTGTAAAGGAAAGACCTGGACACGTGTCCCAGCGTGTCTTCTCCAGGTTCCAGGGGGTCAACAGGCAGTTGCCATGGAGGCTTCTTGTTTCAAATTTATAATATAATTTCTGTGTCTTCAAGTTTCTGATACAGAGCTGAGCGATTCATACCTAGTTGAATTACTGAGGGATGAAAAGAGTAATGCATTTGAAAGTGCTCTACAAAAACAGTAACACTGTTATCTATAAATATTTATGTCATCCCCTACATCTAGCACTTAACACAAAGCTTCATGTCCCTCAAATGCTGACGTTCTCCAGAGCCCAGTCCTCACCTACCTTCTCTTTTCACTTTACTGGAGAGACCTCCTCTCTTTCTACCTTCAATAAGCATGCAGCTTGAGGGCTAACCTATTTAGGGACAAGGATATTTAAAAAGTTGGTGTGAAGACAATTCTCCAGAATAATGCACAAGCATTGCCATGTTAATCTAACTTCGTGGGCCTTTTGAATTTTGTATATGAACTTCTAGATTACGAAATCTTGATCTTGTATGACACTGTATATCCAAACCTGTATCTCAGGCCAGATCATGCTCCCAAGGTTAAGACTGATGCGCCCACTAGACTCCCCCCACGCAACTCAAGCTCTACATGTCCACATGGGAATTTCTCTTCCTGCCGTTCCTCTTACAGTGCTATTTGTCGATACCAACATCCTCTAAGGACCTAGATAGACATCGTTCAGACACCTCTTTCTCCTTCTCAACAGACCATCAATCAATCACAGGTACTAAGAGTTCTGAATCCCAAGTCCTGCTGGAATCTATCCATGTCTCCATGTCAGCTGTCAGACATTGACCCGGCCCACCACCATATCTCCTTACGGTTGCTGCAAGAGCTGTTGAGTTGGCCTCTCTGCTTCTACTTAGTCCTCTCCTATTCCTGGACCCTAAAACATACACAGGAAATTCCATTATGTCTTTCCTCTATTTAAAACCTTTAATACCAATATCAGTTGCTACTGAGTCAACCTTGACTCCTGGTGACCCCATATGGCAGAACAGAACTGTGCTCCATATGGCTCTCAATGGCTGATTTATTTATTTTTAAGTAGATTGCCAGGCCGTGTTTATATTTTAAGTAGATTGAAGTAGAAACCCCCCGTGCCTCTGGGTAGACTTGTACTCCAATGTACAGATTAACAGCCAAGTGTGTTCACTGCACCATTCAGTCCTCCCTCTCTGCCCCACCCCACCATATGAGCTAATAGTGCCCAGAACTACACATTTGGTCACCTCTAAAGAGCACATGTTACTCCCTCCCCATAATGTTCTTTGCTACCTGCTACTCCCTCTGGCCTTATCCTCTGCCCTTCCCATGCACAAATATTCCTCCTCACCCTTCAATTCTCAGCTTAGATATCACTTGATTCCTTAATTCATTAAATGTTTAGTGAACCTGTAGGATATGCCAACCAATGGCCTAAAACTAGAGACTGAGTAATAAAAAGGCAGTCAAAAATTCTATCCTGAGGAAACTCCATGGCTTGTAGGGACAGTACATCAGCAATGACAAAGTTGGATGTCCCATAGGCTGACCCTGGATGCCTCACTATTGGCTCTTATAACACAACCAACTCCTGATGAATACTTCTGTCTCTGTCTCTGTCTCTTTCTGTTACCATTAACTATAAACTCTTTGAGTCCTGGTGTGGCACTGTGGGTTAATGCACCAGACTGCAAAGCCATTTGAATTGCATGGTCAGTGGTTCAAGCTCACCAGCTGCTCCTAAGAAACCCTATAGAGGATTGCTATGGGTCAGAATGGACTCAATGGCACTTCACAACAACAGGCAAGACAATGTCCTACCCATTATTTCATTTATCACTGATACCTGGCACCCAGGGAGAGTTAATCAACTCTGCTTAGAGGTGGCCCTACTAACAGGAATACAGTGGAAACAATTGGGGAGGGGCAGTGCTCTTAAGGCTCACTTGTCCCAGCTCCTCCAAAGCCTGAATCACAGGTAACATGCTTCTAAGGAATACGCACTTGCTGCCTGGATTTCATGTTAAGCAGCTATTCCCAGCAGTCCTGTTTGCCTGCAGGATAAATACCTGCATTCTCAACAGTGTACCTAATTAGAGGGACCCCGGTGACTCAGTAGGCCTCAGGAGGCCAGTCACCAAGCTGTGCCCTTGGTCACTGGAACCTAAACAACATCTACAGCAGGTAAGCACAGAGAACTAGACAGCTAGGAGAGGCCCAGGGGCTCAGCTAAGTTAGATCTCAGAAGCTTTGCTCCAAACTCCCTGTCAGGCCAGTCGAAAATCTGTATGTTGTTCACTATTGCCACATTTCTGGATGTGTGTGAGACTGGTGGGCAAAGGGACACAACAAAGAAAACCAAGGAGGGGATATTGTGTCTTTTGATATGAAAATGAACAAGCTAGCTTGTGTAAATGGGGATGCATGCCAATAAAAGTTAACCTTTAAGGAGTACCTGCTGTGAGTTAGGTACTATTCCCTTGACATCCCTTGAGGCAGGCACCATTATTATCTGCATTTGCAGATAAGGAAGCAGAGGCAAAGGGAGACTACATAGCTCCTCCCCATGTTCAACCCCAGCCAATCAATGACACAGCCAAGATGCAAACCTGGTGCAAACCTGTCTGTTTACCTCCCTGTACTGGGGACAGAGCTCTCACCTCAACACTGCTAGGGTTCCAGGCTCAGATGTTGGCCAGGGTCAGGAAAATGAATGAAACAGAACTGAGAACACAGTCTCTGTTTAAAGGGCAGTCTGGCCAGTGACTTCCACGCAGTAAGGAAAGCCTGAAGCTGCCAGGTGTTCCAGTTTTCCAAAAGAAGGCAGAAATTCATTTCTTTTTAAAACTTAGGAATGAAGAAAGGAAGGGATCACAGAGAATTTTAGTCAGAGGGACTGAGGTGGCCATGACAGTTACAAAAGAGATGCACTTACAGGGGAGGCAGAGATGTGGAAGTGAAGGGCTGAGTGCTCACTTCTGACATGCTGTTTCCAGTGCCAGGGTTCCTGAGAGCTGGCGCTCACAGCCAACCATGCAGACAGACAATAGAGAAGAGGCTCTGGTGGCTTTGCTCTCAAGTCACTCTAGGCCAATCCTCAGCCATCAGTTCCACTCAGAAAAGGCACATCTAACACACACCCAGAGTACTGGTGTGGCACTGTAGAATAAGCACTGGACTGCAAACTGCAAGTTCGGAAGTTCAAACCCATCATTTGCTCCTCGGAAACCTATATAGGGTTTCTGTGAGTCGGAACCCACCAATCCAATGGACAGCACTTAACAATGATACTCACCCAATTTGTTTGCTGTGAGGTTGGTTCTAAATGGAGGCTTCCTGTCTACCAGCATCCAAATCCCAAAGACTATTATTAAGGCATAATCTCATTTACCTTTGGAAAAGGACTGTGTTCAAGGAATCATGGACATCTGGGAGAGAATACCAAAAATGAACAGACCCCAATTCTCAAGGGTCTCCCCATGGAGCTAGGGCAGACGTCTGCACACAAAATTATTCTGCAAATAAGAAAGTAAGTGCTTAGCTTGAGAATAATATAAATGCCAGAATCACAGAGGGGGAAATAAGTCATTTTTGTGTCTGTAAGAACTATCTTGGGCAGTATTTAATCCCAGTATTGAGGCAGTCCAGAATTTTGCCAAGCCAACACTGAGATTGAGGTAGAGAAATAGAAGCCACTTCTATTTATAAATAATAGTGAGAGATTTAATAAAGGTAAGAGATGGAAAGGCACAATCTAGGTTTGGATGAGGCCTATTTTCCCAGAGAATTGGGTATGTCTATTGGGTCACGTGCAGAAGATGAAAAACTATCATTTGGGCTCAGATCATAGACGCTTCTAATTGGCACAAGGAATTTGGATGTAATTTGCAATCCTGTATAGTGTTGTATGAGTTGGAAACAACTTGATGGAACTTAATAACAACAATAAATACGTATATAATTTCCACTGGCTTTGCTTCTCTAGAGAAACCAGTCTAAGACAAGGACCACTGAATTAGAAGACAGTCTATGAACCAGGAAAGGTGTATTTGTGAAGCACCCTAGGAACTTTCGTTACTGTTGTTAAGTGCCGTTGAGTCAGTTTTGATTCACCGTGACCCAGTATAGGGTTTCTGAGGAGTGGCTGGTGAGTTTGAACCATTGACCTTGCAGTTCAAACTGACCTTGTGTTTCAGTGTTTTATCCTCCTATGTATGTTCATCTGACCTGCACTTGAGACTCTCCCACCTCTACAATCAAGGCAATGGCTCACAATTATAGAGGTGGCAGAGCCCCAAGTACAGTGCCGACCTTGTGGTTCACAGTCCAATACTGATCCTATAGTCTACTATCCATTCATTGGATTCCTGGTATGGCACTGTAGGATAAGCACTGGATCAGCGGTTCAAACCCACCAGTTATCCTCAGAAACCCTATATAGGGTCACTATGAACTAGAAACAAATGGATGGTACTTAACAATAACAACATCTGTTATTGGAATCCTGCTGTGGAGTTGTAAGATAAGCACTGGACAGGTAATGTCAAGGTCAGCAGTTCAAACCCACTAACGGCTCCTTGGAAATGCAATAGAGAGTCACTATGAATTGTAACTCACTTGATGGCAAACTATTAATTCATCTAGACTATCTGTGAAAGCATTGGATAAGATATTCCATTTTACAGCCATGCTTTTTAAAAAGCAAAACTTGCCCAGGTGTATGCCGTTCATGGCAGCTGTATTGCCAAAGGACACAGAAAAGCAATAGTGGTGTCTGCGGGTTTGCAAGGAGTGGCTAGTGGGTTTGAACTGCAGACTGTGTGGTCAGGAGTCCAGGGTTTCCAGGGCTGTAAATCTTCACGGGAGCAGAAAGCCTCATCTTTCTCCTGCAGAGGGTCTGGTGGACTCAACAGCTGACTTTGAGGTTAACAGCCTAACATATAATCCACTGAGCTCTGGTAGCGTAGTGGTTACAAATCGGGCTGTAAACCGCAAGGTCAGCAGTTCGAAACTACCAGCTGCTCCGCGGGAGAAAGATGAGGCTTTCTACTCCCGTAAAGATTTACACCCTCGGAAACCCTGTACAGGGTCGCTATGAGTCGGTTCCGACTCCACGGCACATAACAACAACAACAACCAGGGTAGTTTCAGTTAAAGAACACAAATCCTAATGATTTAAGAGATGGAAACTAAAGGGACAAGTTTACCAACAGAAGTAAATTTTCTCTTACCTTACAGTTAGGGTGGGGTGGGGGTAGGGGTTGTTTTTTTGTTTTATTTTTTAATTCTAAGGATCAACTGCTCCTACAGTTGGGGGGGGAGGGAGTGTTTTTTAAAATTTCATGAATCTGATGAGTGCACACACTTCTCTGCTTCATTCTCTTCCACTGTTAAGACACTATCTCCTTAAGGTAAATGGGTCATTTTCATAACAAACAATGTAGCATGGATTCAAAT
This sequence comes from Chrysochloris asiatica, assembly GCF_000296735.1. NCBI lineage: Eukaryota > Metazoa > Chordata > Mammalia > Afrosoricida > Chrysochloridae > Chrysochloris > Chrysochloris asiatica. Next base: position 6,300,150 of record NW_006408597.1, read on the forward strand.
ACCATGAAATTTACAATTATATAAAAGGCAAACCAATCAATAGAAACAAGCATTCTTATAGAATAATGGGGAGGAAATCCACTTAAAAAGTGTAAAAGGAGAAGCATGCAGAAGATAAGTGTTCATCTGCACTTGTATAATGTCTATTGCAATTTAAAATAATGGGTTTCTTTCACCTATTAAATTACCAAAGTGTAGGGTGTAGGTGTAGTGGGCACAGTCTTCTCATACACCACCCAAGGAATAAGATTTGGCCATACCACACATATCACCTGAGTCAAATACATCACTTCTTCTGTCTTTGTTCTTTGTTGTTGTTTTTTCAAGCATAAAATAGTGAGAACTCTAGAGCTTGTCCTCAGATAATCAAACAACTTTAAATTTTTGTAGCTATCTAACCTTAGTCAAAGTATTGCCCAGTTCTTCATCTGGGTTTCTTTGGCTGTTAAATTGAAATGACATCTCTGCTAACCAGCAACTCCTCAGAAACCCTATACGGTGTCGCTATGGGTCAGAACCGACTTGATGGCACTTGGCAACAACACAATGCTTCATAAGATTACGTTGTTGTTAAGTACTATTGAGTCAGTTCCTACACACAGAGACCCTGTATAGAGTTTTCGAAGATTAGTTGGTGGGTTTGAACTGCCAACCTTGTGGTTAGTAGTCCAGTGCTTACCCTAGTGAGCCTGAACCACTGACCTTGTGGTTCAAACCGACTTTGCAGTCCAACGCATTAACCCACAGTGCCGCACCTGGATTCCTCCCAGATCGTTGTTCCAGATCGTTGCTGTTGTTATGTGCATGGAGTCAGTTCCGACTCAGAGCAAACCTGTACAATTTCTGAGGCTATAAATCTTTACAGGAGCAGAAAGCCTCATCTTTCTCCTGTGGGGCAGCTGGTAGTTTCGAACTGCTGACCCTGAGGTTAGCAGCCAGATTCGTAACCACTGCACTACTAGAGCTCCCAGGTCATAGGCAAGAATAAATTAGAAAGTAAATAGAACAAACCCAGCAGTATGCCAAGCACAGAGTAAGACCTCAAACAACATTAGTTATGAGGGGCCTTCAAAAAGTTCATGGAAAAATGTTATTAAAAAAGAATGGAAATTTACCAGAAACTTTTGGAAGCCCTCCCTCCTGTATTATTATGATGTTGTTGTTGAAGTAAAGTGCCGTTGAGTTGGTTCTGACCCTAGAGTTTCCTAGGAGTGGCTGGTGAGCTTAAGCAGCCAACCTTGCAGTTCAAACCGACCTTATAGTCCAGCACATTAACCTACAGCATCACACCAGGACTCTGATGGGTAATGTGAATAACTATATATCCATAGAGTAGAATACTACTTAACCATTAACAATTATATAGTAGAGCAAGTATAGGCAAACTACAGCCGCGGGCCAAACCTGGCTCACCACCAAATACAGTTTCATTGGCCCGCAGTCACACCTGTTCCTTTCCATCCTGTTTTTGGGTACTTTAGCACTATTATCTCTCTCAGAGGTGAATAATAGGAGGGAGACTGTCCAACTTTCACATGCACATGAGTCAATTGCAAATGCCATGGCTTGGGTGAAGTCCACCTAGTCCTCAAAGTGTTCTGTGCTCTTTAGCACTTTAAACAGGTCTTTTACTGTGGATTTGCCTAATGCAATACGTCATTTGATTTGACACACTGCTTCCATGAGTCTCAATTGTGGATCCAAGTAAAACGAAACCTTTGACAACTTCAATCTTTACTTCATTTATCATGATGTTATTTACTGGTCCAGTTGTGAGGATTTTCATTTTCTTTACACTGAGGTGCAATCCTCACTGAAGGTTGTTCAACCTAAATTTACATATGAGCAATTGATGGTTCATTCCACAGTCTATCTCTGCCCTTGTTTTCGCCAATGCTATTGAACTTCCCCAATGTCTCTTTCCACAGATGTAGTCAAATTAATTCCTCTGTATTCCATTTGGTGAGACCTACATACACAGCTGCGTTTATGTTGTTGAAAAGAAGTATTTGTAATTAGTAAGTCACTGATCTTGTAAAATTCCATCATACAATCCCCAGCACTATTTCTATCACCAAAGCCATATTTTCCAACTACTGATCTCTCTCCTCTTTATTTCCAACCTTCACATTCTGGTGGTGGTGGATATGTGCCGTGGAGTCAGTTCCAACTCATAGCGACCCTGTACAGGGTTTCTGAGGCTATCCATCTTTAAATGAGCAGAACGCCTCATCTTTCTCCAGTGGAACAGCTGGTAGTTTCAGACTGCTGATCTTAAGATTCGCAGCCTGATTCGTAACCGCTACGCTACCAGAGCTCCTTCTTCACATTCTAGTCACCAGTAATTATCAATTCTTCTTGATTGCATGTTTGATGAATTTTAGACTAAAGAATTTGGTAGAATTCTTCAGTTTCTTCATCACTGGCTTTAGTGGTTGGTCCACAAATTTGATTAATAGTCATATTTATTGGTCTTACTTGGAGGAGTATAAAGATTATTATACTGTAACAGACAGTATTATATTTCAATGTTCTGTTTGGTGATGATGGGATGCCATTCCTTTTTAATTTGTCATTCCTGGCATAGTACCATATGACAGTCAAAATCAAAATGGCCAAGACTAGGATAGCAATAATTATGCATCCCATTCCATTTTTGACTTCCAATATTGCTAGACTCATACTTTGTACATTCCATGCTCTGATTATTAATGGATGCTTACAGTCACTTTTTCTCATTTTGAGTTGTGTCACATGAAGGTCAACTCTACTTTGTGGAGGCAACTCTTCACCACTCTAATCTGAATGTCTTCCAAGCTGAGAGGCTCATCTTCCGGCATTATATCAGACAGTGTTCCATGGCTATCTAACAATATTTTGTTGGTAGTGCTGTTGTCTATGGGTTAGGGAAGCTATTCTTTTTATTATTATTATTGTGAACTGAGTGGTAGTTTACATGGGAGAACACTGGCTTTACACCTTCATTTTATTGCAATGATTACAATCTCCTCCATGCATCATCATTCAACAGTATTTGCTTCCATTCCCTCTGTTTTTCTTCTTTTTGCGGGGGGAGGAAGGGCAGTGGTGGGGGAAATGTACACAAAAACACTCAGGAATATATAATAATTTAAACAACCAAAGGACACATTCTGCAAGCCTGCCTTCCTAGCCGCCAGTTCTCAGTCCCTCTCTCTCCATGAGTCTAGAGTCCTCAGTGGCTCCCTCTCTCCATGTCCCCATCTCTGCCTCCATCTCTGGTGTCACTGCTTCTCTGGATAGGATCCTGCATTCCACTTTTGCTCTTCTCCTTTGATGGTCCTAGGGTCCTCTGTTTCTGGACTGTAAGATTAAGTTTTGTTTAAAAACTTCTACCTTTACAATTGTGGCAGTCACAATTAGTCATGATAACAGTTACTCTCTATTGAATCATAAGAATCTAATAACAACTTTTAAGAAGGTTTGCCTCTCCTTCTTATTCTGTATTAGTCTGGAAGTTCTGCTGAAATCTGTCTACCACGGGTAATCCTGCTAGTATTTAAGATGCTGGTGGTACAGCTTCCAGAATCACAGCAACACTTGTTGTTGTTGTTGTTAAGTACCGTGGAATCGGTTCCGACTCATAGTGACCCTGTACAGGGTTTCCAAGGCTGTGAATCTTTACAGGAGTAGAACGCCTCATCTTTCTCCCATGGAACCACTGGTAGTTTCAAACTGCTGACCTTATGGTTGGCAGCCTGACTCGTAACCACTATGCTACCAGAGCTCCTCACTAAAACCACCAACATATGACAAAATGACAGACGAGTGTGGACTATGTTGCATAGGGTCCTTATGAGGCAGAATTGACTCAAACACACCAAATAAAAACATTCTTGTCTCATCTTTTTCTCATCTTCTCTCACAGATAGCAATATGAGAGATTGGTGCAGGAAAGGAAGAAAGCAAGGAGAAAAATCTGATAACAGAATTGTTAGATGATGTGGTGAGCAGCCAAGTTCCTAGGATAAATGATTTGCAAGGCTTAGAGAGACTCCAATCAAATCTTTGAACCACAGAGTTAACACAATCTAGTGAATATAAGGAGAAGACAAGTTCTACAAAATCTTATCTGAGAAAGACTGTAGGATATATCTTAGGAATGGTTAATCAACATGCTTACCCAAACATTTACTTATTGCCTACCTGGTACCAAATTATATATTATATAATATATAAATTATATATTATAACCAAGTTATAATAGGGGCATGGACTAAAAAATGTCACCTATACAAAAATAAATATATATTTACATAGCATACAGGGGTGATTAATGATTCTTATTGAGAAGAATTCAATTTCAGTTTTTACACAGATGCTAATGAGGTGGAGCTGTTGTACCAAACACTTAATCTAAGAATTTGAACAGTTTCAGGAAGGCAAGCAAGGAGTTATGCTTATCTGGTGAGTTTGCAGAAGTGAGACACATTCAAATGGAGATGTCCTTTTGGCAACTGACTATCAGTATTTGAAGTTTGGAAAGGAGACGCTGATTTGGAGATCAGGATAAGATAAGAGAGGAGGATATTGCCCCTGGACAGCATGCAGAAGAGAAGGGTGTCCAGGGTTCAGGACGCAGCTAAGGAACCGATTTCTGTGATGGAGAAGGAATGTGCAGAGAGCAAAATCAGGAGAAAATGCATGTAACACTAGGGGCTTCAAAAAGTCTGTAGAAGAATTCCATTATCTTTCCAGTCCATTTTCCATGAACTTTTGAAGCCCTCTCCTGTGTCCCAGAATGATTTTCTCCAGTATTTAAAATTTGCCTATTGCGAACCATTTTAACAACCTGATCAGCTGTGAGCAACAAACCTACATCCCAAAGACGATAGACTGTCTTTGAAACTGTATTTCCATGTTAAGTTTTCAGCCCTTTTCTAAGCAAAACACATGCTTTGTGCCCTCCCTCCTTTGGATCCACGTGGTAAGGGGAATATGAGTGGGAATATCTACTTTTGATTGGGTTCCGTTTGGTCTGGAGCTTAAATACAAACAGAAGATGCAGTGATGTAGAAGAAAAGGCGATTCTGCAACCCAGTGAGCAACATGATGACAATGTCAAAGTCATCCAAAATAAAACAAATACAATACCAGCTTATAATGTGACATCGGCCTTAGGAGACCACCATTTAGGATGAACCTAAGTCCCCTCAATACACAGGCTGTAGTATGGTCCTCTAAGGTCAGTCTGAGTGACACGGACAAAGAAAGGGTCTTGCTCATGGAGAAGTCATGGGAAGCAGTATACAAAGTCAGGAAGTCTGTTTCTGCCCTGTAGCTGGCTGACCCTAGACAAATCTGTAAACTTGCTGAACCTGAGTTTCCTCATTTATAAAAGAGAAATAAATTTTACCTGCTTATATATTTCATAAGGAGCTCTGGTAGAGCAGTGGTTACAAATCAGGCCGCTAACCTGAAGGTCGGCAGTTTGAAACTACCAGTGGTTCTGCGTGAGAAAGATGAGGATTTCTGTTTCCGTAAAGATTCACAGCCTTGGAAACCCTGTGCAGGGTCACTATGAGTTGGAACCGACTCCAAGGTACTTAACAACAACATGTATTTCATAAGACTTGGTAGTGGTGGTGGTTATGTGTCGTGGAGTCAGTTCCAACTCATAGTGACCCCATACAGGGTCTCCAAGGCTGTAAATCTTTACGGAAGCAGAAAGCCTCATCTTTCTCCCACGGACCAGCTGGTAGTTTTGAACTGCTGACCTTAAGGTTTGCAGCCTGATTCGTAACCACTACGCTACCAGAGCTCCTTTCATAGGACTTAAATGAGCATAATATGAAGACTATGGTGTGCTGGAAGGAACTATAAAATGCAAGCTAGTATTATCACTGAAAACTGAATACTACTAGTCATTAGACTATCTTGTTTTTAAGGTTGTGAGAGCTTTGCTATCCCACAGAAAAGATCAAAATTACTGGGTGGTTGGCCTGATCCTTTTAAGTATAGTGGAAAGGGCATTTGAGTTCTCCAGAGAAACACAGTCAATAGGCTATAGGTAGAGAAAGCTTTATGGTAAGGCCTTAACTCATGAAATTGTAATAGCTTGTTGTTTTTGCTAAGTACCGTGGAGTTGGTCCCAACTTACAGTGACCCTGTACAGGGTTTCCAAGGCTGTAAATCTTTACAGGAGTAAAAAGCTTCATCTTTCTTCCTTGGAGAAGCTGGTGGGCTCGAATCACAGACTTTGTGGCTAGCAGTCAAATGCTTATCCTACAGAACCACCACACTCCAATTGTGTTTGTGTTGTTGTTGTTGTTAAGTGCCATTAAGTCGGTTCTGATCCATAGCAATCCTGAATAGGGTTTCCAAGGAGTGACTGGTGAGCTTGAACCACTGACCTTGCAATTCAAATGACTTTTCAGCCACGCGCATTAACCCACAGCGCCACACCAGGACTCCAGCTGTAGTGGCTAGCAAATACAAAATCCATAGGGCATGCAGAAGACTGAAAACTCTGGCAGGATTCCCAAGTTACAGGCTGGGCAGAGACTTTCTTCTTTACGCTAGTAAACCTCTTATTTTTGCTCTAAAGGCATTCAACTGATAGGATGAGGCCAACACACATTATCAATGATGATCTTTTTAAAGCCCACTAATTGCAGATGTTGACCACATCTACAAAATGCTTTTATAGCAGCATCTAGAGTAGTATACAAGGAGCTCTGGTAGCATCATGGTTACGTGATGGGCTGCTAACTTCAAGGTCAGCAGTTTGAAACTACCAGCCATTCTTTGGGAGAAAGATGAGGTTTTTCTGCTCCCATAAAGATTTACAGCCTCAGCAGGTTTACTATCATTCGGAACTGACTCTACAGCACACCACCACCATCACCACCACCAGACTAGTATATAACCAACCAACTGGGCACCATTGCCCAGCCACCAAACCCAACCTATCTCACTGCCATGAAGTCAGCTCTGACTCAAAGCAACCTACAGAACAGAGTACAACTTCTCCTTAGAGTCTCTGTCTGAGACTGCAAATCTTCACAGGGACCAGATAGTGTTATCTTTCTCCCGCAGAGCCGCCAGTGGGTCTGAAACACCAACCTTGTAGTTAGCAGTCCAATACTTAGCCTAGTGTTCCATCAGGGCCCCCTGCCTAGCTACAGTAACACATTAAAGTAGCCATCATAGCATGACCTTTGAAGAAGAGATGAAATGAGTTCCAATTCTGGCATCACACTTATAGTGTAGCTGTAGGCACAGGCTTACCTGCTGGAATTCCCCTTTCCTCAGCAGCAGCATGGGAATCACAACAAAAACCTAGCAGTGGTGCTGTCAGTGTGAGCGATCATGTGTCCAGTGCACTGACCCAGTTGTTGTTGTTGTTGTTGTTAGGTGCCGTCAAGTCAGTACTGACTCATGCACAGCAGAACGAAACACTGCCCAATCATGGGCCAACCTCACAATTGTTGCCACGCTTGAGCCCACTGATACTGCCACTTTGCCAATCC